>NW_026089624.1:25089584-25101024 GCF_024586455.1 Bactrocera neohumeralis | reverse complement strand
GGAACCACGCCGCTAGAAATTGCATGATACTTCGAATCGGTGGAAAATTCTTTTTCTGGAGCAGGGCATATTTTTTGCATCAATTTTCTGAAACCGTCCACCACTTTAAAAATATATAATAATAAAAAATAATTAAAATAGTTGACAATTATAATAAGCGAGTGATAGCAATAACACCGGAAGAGTTCCCAAGTTTCGATTTGACGGCTCAGTTCTCCGGTTGCCGATCTTGGTCAGTGCTGGTTGATTTTATCAAGCTTCAAACAATGCCGAAACGGAAGTTCGTTGAAGTGTGGAAGGCAAACAAACCAATGCAATGGTCTTTTCAACAGCAATTCGAATCGTCGTATAATTCCATCGTGTGGGCCGTCAGTGCATATTTCAATTAATGTATCCAGTGATATAATTTTATCGTTGAAAAAACCATTAAATTTGGTTGTTTGTATTCAACGGTTTCATGTTCCAGTCTTACGTAACCAATCAATTCAGAATTGGGTTCTCTCAAAATAACAAGATGAGGTTCTTTTACCATCCTAGTATGATACTTCTCATCAATTTTATCTATCGTTAATGTATCATCTTTTCTGCCATCGAATGAAAACGCTAACAAATTGTTATCATCTAACCGTTTGCGAAGCACTTCTTGTCTGCATTTCTCTCTTTCTCTGCGAACTTTCGATTTATCCATGATGAGAGGTTTCCCATGCTTATCTTTAATTTTAAAATCTTGCAAAAGAGCGGTTTCCAATGCTGATGCTACTCTGTCAGGCACACCAAATCTGTCACATACCAAAGCAAAGTTAAAACAATCGTATCTCTCTGTGTATTGCGAACTTGTGCTTCTATCCATATCTTCTTGAACCGGTGGCGGTGCGTATGTTGAATTATTGGGATCTTGGTATGTTGGCATTGATGACATAGACGTTGCTCCTTGCTCTTCAGTTTCCATCATAAATTCATTGTTAGTCTTCTCTGATTATGTTGATCGTCCATGAACTCTTTGAGGCGTTCGGGAACCCAGCCGCATGCACATGGAGCTGCCTTCAAATCGAATTTAAATGTTCCAATGTAAAAAATTGTTTTCAGATATTTTACATTCTCTGTAAATTGTTGGGTGTTGTTTCTTCTCTTGATTTGCTCTTGATACTTGTCAAGCAATTAATTCAATTTATTACATACACTTTTTTCAGCATTATTTCCATACCAAGTTTTCCCAAATTCAATCAACTTATCTTGTACTTGAATAGTGAATGATTTATGGGAAAACTTTTTTTCTGTTTTAGCACGTTCGCTTAAGTTAAAATAATATCTCAAGATATCCAGATGGGTATATGACCCATTGGGTTTTCGATAGTTGTTGATGTAGTTGCTTCATCTTGCGGTGTAGAGGATGGTAGATTCATTGCAAACTTTTTGATTTGGAATGGTCACATCACTTATTATTTTTTTTGAAATACCATAGTGGTTATTGCTTTAGTTCTCCTCACTTTCAGAGGTAATAAGAATGAAATGGTAATTTCAATTCTATTTCAAAATAAATAACCCAAAAGTTCGACCCAAATTGGGGGACATCAGAATTCGTTTCAGAGGTATACTTTATACTACTAGCAAAACCATGTTTAATATACATACTCCTCTTCCACTAGAAATGGACGTAGAAGAAACCCGCAATAACCCCCAGTCGGTGAGGTCCGCAATTAATGCAAATGCAGCATCTGCTGCACCCATCGCCACACCAAGGAGGCAACAAGGCACAAGCCCGCCCAGCCAATCATCCGGTCAACCAGTGAGGGAAGCGGGCGAGGAGCAGTTCGAGGAGTATGTACCGCCACGATGCAGCCTATGCCTTCGACTCCATGTCCTAAAGAAGTGTATAATTTTCAAGACGATGACGCCCGCTCAGCGCCAACAGATCGCTAGAGCCCACGGCCACTGCATGACATGCTTGACAGACACGCACGCTACGTTGGAGTGCATGTCCGACGGGTCGTGTCAGTTATGCCACCGACCGCATCATACACTATTTCACGGCTTTCCTCGACGCTCGGTTCAGTCAACGCACGCCAGTCACCGGCATGGTCAATAGCGGCACCATCAGCATGGGAATCACGTTCAACGCCGACGAGCCCATCGTTCTACGCAGTCCCGAGGTGCACGTTTGCAGACACCACATCGATCACATCATCATCATCGTAACCAACGAAAGGCGACGGGTTTCAGCGCTGTAGTTAGCACCCTACAGAAACTGCAGCGACTTCTAGGCAATTAATTCGAATAGGGGGGCCGGGATGTTTATGCGACTTCATGGCATCTCGCTCCTCCACACAACATAACATTCATCACACAACTTACACTCATCACACAACACATCATTCCGCATACAACCTAAATCGTCATACACGCAACCCCACGCAACAAACCAACCACACTACACACACACCATACGTTATCGTTTTCACCACCTAACTGATCAAAAAGGATTGGTTAGATCGGGGTGGGACACAATTCGATTTCTACGCCCGTAAGATACAGCCACGTCTTGCCAGTTTATCAACGGTTGATCCGCATTCATTTCTTTTGTGATCCAGAACTGAAAAAAAACCCTTTCTGTCGTGCATGTGGTTGTGCACTAGCAGCAGTGTGAATACTTATATACAAAATTATATTTGAAACCATTTCAAATTGTAAATAAAAATAAAAAATTAATTATCTCAACATAAAGAATATAAAATATTGTGAACACATTTAAAATTTAATTAATTTATTTTGTTGAAAGTGGTGCCCGGATACAAATAAAATACAATTTGTTGAATTTTACCTTTTTATTGCCAAATTATAAATCTTTCACTTAAAGACGAACAAAAAGGGATACATCATCAAAGGCTAAAAGCGTAAGTATTCCCCACACATAATCGGTGAAACTAAGTGCATGAACACATTTTAATACATAAAAAACGTGGTTCAATAGTCATTAACAATTCAAAATAAAATATAAATAAAATAATATTGCAAATAAATAAAAAAAACAAAAAAAACTCTTAGAAAGAGTATTCAAATTATTATAATTTATCGCTTCTATTAGAATAACATAAATCAGTTTACACTGAGGAAATCTTTAACAGTATTTAATAGACAATAAACCAAAAATGGTTAATAATGAAAAAAATCATAATACACCTGCAGAAACTACACACTCAAAACAGGCTATTAAATTCATATCAGAAAGTGACAGTTTAACAAGATACTGCACTAGATTTGCCTCTTCACTGATTCACGAAAACTCGGAATCGTTATTAGAAATAAAAAGTCAAAATCTGAAAAAAATTTGGACTCGCCTCCAAGCGGCTCATGATGCCATTGTAGACTCTGACGATTCGGATCTACCACACAATTTTAAATTATCTGCTTAAGTCCTATACGAAAACTGCTTAGACCAGTACGAAGAAAGAAAAGCTATGATCTACGAACAACAAAAGCTCATTAAATCAATCGCACCTACTCCCCACTGTAGAGTAGAGCTGCCACAAGAAGACAGTCAGAAGGCAAGTTCAGGCATCCAACTCGAGGTGCCCGCATGTGCTACAGAAATCTTTCACGGAGGTTATGAAGAATGGCCGTCCTTCCGGGACATGTTCACAGCCGTGTACATAAACCATCCTCAATTATCACAAGCGCAAAAATTGTATCACCTCAGATACAAAACTAAAGGTCAAGCAGGCATAATAGTAAAACAGTTCGCTCTTAATGACGATAATTTCAATTTGGCTTGGGAAGCTCTAAAAGCTAGATATGAAAACGAAAGAATACTGGTCGATAAGCAAGTAACGACACTATTAAACTTGCCTAAAATCAAAAAAGAAACAAGTGAGGAATTTGTACGACTACAATCCACGGTTTCTAATTGTTTGTCCATTCTATCGACACTAAATATTCCCACAGACAGCTGCGACCCAATTCTGGTAAATATTTGCACCACCGCATTACCAGAAAAGTCGTTACTTCTTTGGGAGCAATCGCTCTAATCACGAAAAAAGTGCTCAACGTGGCACTAAAGAAAGATTTTCGCACCACCCAATATGAAATTGCGGAATGGTTAGAAGAAAAACTAATCATAACTAAGAACTTTAAACACGACCAAAATGGAAGCTTAAATAGACCCCAAGTTAGTAATAAAAACAATTCAAACAAAAACTTTCACAAAACGCAATCGTTCAGAACAAACTGCTTGTCCCACGCATTCAACCTTAATAATTGCAAAAGCAAATTTAACTGCTTATATTGTCACAAAAGGCACAACTCAATGCTTCATTACAGCAGATATCCCATCTCACCCCACCCCACCCCAGAAACACGGGTTTAATTGCAAAAGCAAATCCCGAAACCCAAAATTCAAAAAATTGCTAAGAGACACCATGTTGCTCGTAGGCACAAAAAGCTCAAACGCTGCACAGCCAACCACAAAATGGACTAGTTACAGAACTAGTTACCACCACACCAACTCAAGTTAAAAAAAAATCAAATAAATGCCTTAATTCACAATTAAGGAAATTTCAAGATATAGGGAAACTTCTTCAAATATTAAACAAACTTAAAGAAGATCAGTATTGTGAGGACTTTTCTAAAGCCACAACTACTCGATCAAATAATGACCGGTACGTCGTACGACAACCACTAGAGCCACAATTTTTCAATACCCCACATAAAGGTAGAAAAAGCAAAGTCAGATTCCCTCTGACAACCTCATATAAAAAGACAATTATAATGGGTTGTCAAAAAGTCTTGCGGTATTTTGTTGAATTTTTTTATTGAAATTGAAATGAATTTTTGATGACTCATGCCCAGCTCTTGACCGATGCTACGGCTGCTACTATGCCGGTCTCTTTCGACCAATTCAGCGATTTTATCGCAATTTTCGACAACAGACCTTCCGGAGCGGGGCGCATCTTCGACCACCTCCACACCAGAACGAAAACGTTGAAACCATAGTTGTGTGGTGGAAATGGAAATTGTATCGGGTCCATAAACTGCACAAATTTTATTGGCGGCTTGAGATGCATTTTTGCCTTTATCGTAGTAGTACTGTAAAATATGCGGTATTTTCTCTTTATTTTGCTCCATGTTTGCGACGCTGTAACTCACGAACGACTTAAAAGAAACGACAATCAACCAAACACGTGTTAGCGCGTGAAATGAGCTTTCCAAAAAGGTATAGCATGACCTGATGCGACGAATAAAACTAGAACTACGCGCTTTCAGCGCCAACTATCGAAAATACCGCAAGACTTTTTTGACAACCTAATATGTTCGCAACCTTTCAACCCCGCAGAATGACTTTCGTTTTTAGTTTTTTTAAACTATATTTATTATACTATGCATATACTCGTATAAGATAAGATTGAAGGTTGAAATTTAGAGCACGATAAAATTGTAAAATTATTTTCTCTTAAACTACTCGAGATAAATCGATGAAATTTTGTCAAGTCAAAAAAAAAATGTTTGTTCTATATTATAGAAATTTTTTCACTATCTATTTGTTTAAAAAATTTGTTTTCAAACAATTGAAATTTTTCATATGTTCTTCACACTAAAAAATCTGAAAAGTATGTGACACAACGCGAAAAATATTCACCTTTAATAGGTTGCAAAAAAAAAAAAAATGTTCATTCATACCATTCTAAAGATATAAAGATAACGTATGACACATCCATCGTTGCGCAGTGCGCTCGTACGCTTCCGACATCTGTGCTGCAAGAAAAGCATAAGCATGGATGTGCCAAACGTTTTAAGAGCGGTAGGGGGACAAGAAATTCAATATCTTTGGAATGGTATGAATGAAGAAAAATATTTTTGCAAACTATTAAAGGTGAATATTTTCCGGGTTGTGTCACATACTTTTCAGAGTTTTTGACTACAAAAAATTTCATCGATTTATCTCGAGTAGTTTATGAGTATATTATTTTTATTTTTACAATTTTATCGTGCTCTAAATTTCAACCTCCAATAACTTTAATAAAACAAGAGTTTGCTAATTTTCAAAATCGGTGATTTTCCGAAATTTTCATGGACCACTTGACGTGGTTTGACCCTAAAGCTTGAAGAGAGTCTGGTTTATTGCTAAAGATCAATGGCTTCAAACGAACCGACAAGAAGTATTACAATGGTATTAAATCACAACTTATTCAAAACTTGCCAAAATTTCTTGAAATAGTCGAATCTCCAAACTTTTCTCGTAACAATTTGGTTGTTACACGTGCGGTGTGGCACATAAGGTGCAACTGGAGAACAACTATATTGCTAATAAAATTTAAAAATTTATAAACGTTGTTGTTGCGTATATTTTGCAAAAATGAAATTGTAAACATTAGGGAATACAATGAAAAAAAAATACATACACGACACATTAAAAATTGCCGAATCGATACTTAGAAATCATATCACCATTATTAAAAATCACTGTATAAGTACACAAGTACATTAAAAAAAAATATGAAATATTAATTTCAAATATAGTGTAAATGAAATGAAATAAAAAAAATAAAATAAAATTCCCACAAAACGATTTTCTTACAAACTACTGAAAGTGCAATATACCAATAACTAAAATCTTCAGGGGCATTAAATTTTGCATCCACGATGGCCGAAAAGGGCTCTATAGAAGCTGGTATCAAATTGCATATCTCATATGGGTGAAATCACATCTCTTCGAACCAATTTCAAAACTGAGTAACTAAGTGGGATTATTCTGCCTTCCCATGTTGCAAGGCTCAAATGGTCGAAAGCGGATAAAAACCACGCCTAATTCCCAACTAACAAAATTTTAAATTTCACCTCATTCTTTCGCATTCTAGTATATAAATCAAGCACCAACTAATATATCGGGTATCCGTTGCACGAATAGTGTCTTTGAGGTGCGCCATCTCCTAACTAAAAATTACCCAAATCGAACAAAAACTATTCATGCCCCAAAATATCGGAAATGTGATGCCCAGTGAGGAAAGTTCTCTAATTGCCATTCACTTGGGAGTGGCCAGAAACGATCCTTTTACATATGGCTCAAGCAGCTCACGATTTCCGGCCTTTGACCAAGTATCCTCTGGGTAGCCTAAGAACATCCGTTTGAAGGCGAGCTAAAGTGAGAAGGCGAAAACATTCCCTGCATAGGGTTGTGCGCTGGGTTTGGGACCCGCCACTTAAAAAAAACACCCGCAATAAAAATTAGCAATCTGCCTAGGATGAGAGACCCCCCTTTTGATAACGACCATGAAAAACGACATAAGGACTACGAATTGAGGGCATGCACCTGGAATGTCCGGTCCCTTAATTGGGAAGGTGCCGCTGCCCAGCTGGTTGATGTCCTCGTGAAAATAAAGGCTGACATCATCGCCGTCCAAGAACTAAGATGGGCGGGACAAGGACAGAGACGAGTAGGTCTTTGTAGCATTTACTACAGTGGACATATAAAGGAGCGCAAGTTTGGTGTGGGATTCGTGGTGGGAGAGAGACTCCGACGCCGAGGACTATCATTCACTCCGGTGAATGAACGTCTAGCCACAATCCGCATCGAAGCGAGATTCTTCAACATATCGCTGATTTGCGCTCACACCCCAACGGAAGAGAAGGACGATGTGACCAAAATGCCTTCTATGAACGCTTGGAACGCACTTATGAGAGATGCCCCCGCCACGATGTCAAAATCGTGCTTGGCGACTTTAACGCCAGGGTGGGCATAGAAGGTATCTTTGGCACTACGGTCGGTAAATTCAGCCTCCACGACAAACATCCCCAAATGGTTTGAAGCTGATCGACTTCGCCGGGGTCCGAAATATGGTTATCTTTGGTACTAGATTCCAGCACAAGAAAATACATCAAGCTACCTGGCTATCTCCGGATCAAAAAGCCAACAACCAGATCGATCATGTTGTGATAGACGGAAGACATGTCTCCAGTGTTCTAGACGTGCGTACGCTTCGAGATCCTAACATCGACTCAGACCACTATCTTGTTGCAGCCAAGATTCGCACTCGCCTTTGTGCAGCAAAAAACGCACGTCAACAAACACAAGGAAGGTTCGACGTCGAGAAGCTGCAATCACAACAGACAGCCGATCGATTTTCTACTCGGCTTGCACTCCTGCTCTCTGAGAGCACTCTTCAACAACTCGGTATAAGGGAACTGTGGGACGGCATTTCAAACTCCTTACGTACAGCTGCTACTGAAACCTTTGGTATTTGAAGAATGCAACAGAACAGCTGGTACGACGAGGAGCACGAAAAGGAGCTGCCTTTATGCAGCGTTGTCTGAATTTGGTATCCCCGCAAAACTAATATGGCTGTGTAAACTGACGTTGAGCAACACCAAAATATTATTATATAATCCAGCCAATTTACCTTCTTCAAGTTATTGGAATTTTCATAAGCTCATAATAGCACATTACCTCCACATATTCATATTGATTGCCATTTATAAAGCTTTAACGAAAGCGAATGTGAAATAATCCTCAATACTATATTTAGGTTCAAAGTAAATTTTCGTGTAGCTTGTATATACGCAATAAGCAATCGATACCGTAATTGCGAGAAAACATTAGCTTCACATATTCAGTCTAATCTACACTTTTGAAATTACTAGGAATTTCATATAGCCGTAACGGAATTGCATTTGGAAAATCTTCCAAGTTTGTACATAAGTTCAAATTCGTTTTTGTTCTTATTTGTATATACCCATTAAACAATCGATATTACAATTGCGTGAAAACATTATCTTCACATATTCAAAGAAATTTTCACTTTTCACGGTATTGGAGTTTTCATAAATCAAGCAGTGCAGTTGGAAAATTCCACAAACTTATGTATATTTATTTGTATATACACATAGAGCAACAGTTATCACAATAAGATGAAAACATTATATTCACATATTAAAACAAAATAAAAAAAGGGTAAAATCACGTTATTTGAGTTTTCATAAAGCCATAACGGCAGTACACATGTAAAAATTATTTAGGTTCAACGTCGATTTTTCCGTTATCTTCAAAAATTCCACGATCTTATATTTATGTTCAAATTCAATTTTGTTGTAACTTGTGTTTACCTATTTAGTAAGTAATATCACAATCGTCGTCTAAATACGAGTTAGGGTACTATGCAAAAAACAATCAACAGTGCCAAAATATCTTTGGAGATATTTAACTCGGGTAGACATCGCTAAAGGCAGTGTTACACGTGATATTTGGAGCGATCAATGACGTCATACTCGGATTGGATACACTGGGGAACATGGGAGCTATAGTATCCTACGGAGATCACAAGGTAGTGCTGAAAGCATTAGATGCTCCGCAAACAACGGCCTCCCACAACATATCATCGGAAGCCGTAAGCAACGGGACCCTAACTACGCTAGACATACACCTGCCAAAGCGCAGGATGAAGAGAAAACGTAAGCCAACCAGAGAAACAAGCGGCCTGCATACACGACTTCTTAGACGAGGAACTTCGAAAATTCGAAAGCATGAGTGAAGTGATGACCGTGGCGGGCATTAAATCACTATGACCGATGACTGCCCCATCAAGCAACGATATTCTCCAAGGAACCCAGCGATGCAGGCCATTATCAACGCATGGTTTTAATTATATTATTTTAATATCTCGCTTATTTTGCCAATTGTAAGTTTGTTAATTAATACCTGATTATTGTTATTTTGTAAGACTGTAACGAAGCTTTTTTCTGCCCCTGCTTCTTACAAGTATAAATTGCTGAGGTATACTCGCCGTGTCCAGGGTTCGTTACAATAAATTTGTAAATATTGGGGCTCTTCTGCGAATCGTACTTTATTTCACTCAACTTATACTAATGTATAATATGTATTAATCTATGTTGCAAAATTATCTCCTGCGTTGTACTGTCGTCGCCCGAGGACGACGCTGTCAGGGTAACGGTTCTGTGTGGCCCGTTAGGGCAATACCGTTTCCCGCTCTGTTGCGTTCCTGGGTGCTAGACGACTGCAATGACGATGTCCTGCGACGTGCGTTGACGCTCTCGTGCTACGACGACCACGCTCAGCTATTTCTGCCGACGATCATGTAGGCTTCAATGACGGTGTCCTGGCGTACACGTTGACGCTCCTCCGCAAAGACGACTGCGCTCGACTACTTCTGCCGGCGATCCTGTATGCATCGATGACGATGTCCTGGCGTATACGTTGACGCTCGCGTGCTACGACGACTACGCTCGGCTACTTCTGCCAGCGCTCGTGTAGGCTTCAATGACGCTGTCCTGATGTACCCGTTGACACTCGCGTGCTACTACGACTACGTTCGGCTACTTCTGCCGACGCTCGTGTAGGCTTCAATAACGCTGTACTGGTATACACGTTTACGCTCCTCTGCTACGCTGGAGAGGTCCTTTTAACCACTTTTGCCGCGTAGAGATCCCGGATCACGGAAGACTGCGTTAGCGACCGCGATGTTAAAGGTTGAGTTGGTCAGAGGATAAACTCACTACCAAGCTCACCCTTAACAGACGGCGTTCACAAGTCAGGGTACCAAGACTAGCCAGAGGATAAACTCACTGCGTAGTCTGATGCCAAACGTGCGTACGCTGTCACAGTCCCGTGCTGACTCCCTGATCATCGGTCACCTAACTTCCCAGCAAGCCTGTGCTGCGTGCTAAAACATTCGCAACATGTTGCGTTGGGATGGCGTGTGTTGCTGGGACGGCGTATGTTGCTGGCAGTGGCGTGGTTTTACCGCTGCGTATGCATGCTTGTTGTTGTTCTATCTGCTTGTCTGATTTCTCCGTCTTCGTGGTTATCCCGCTGCATTGTTTGCGTGGCGTGTTTTTACCGCTGCGTGTGCGATCTTGTTGTTATATCATCTGCATGTCTGGTTCTTCAATCTTCTTGTATTTCTAGAAGTGGCGTGGTTTTCCCGTTGTGTTGTAAACATTAGGGTGTGCCTTTATGGGTTGTGTGGGCTAAATTCTGTATAGATATTTAGTTCTCACAAGACATTATTTTTTTTTTTTTTGAAATTATTTCGTAGTCTTCATGGTCAGGACTTCCTGCAATCCATTTCCATGCGCTACCCAGGAAATTTAATGATCTTTTTATTTTTTGTTCTAGTTTGAGATTATTAAGTTGGGCTCTTATCTGTGTTATCAAGTGGGATATGAAGGGGTAATTAGGGTTTTTGCGCATAGTTTCAGTTTTGATAGTCGCTTCTATGTGGTCAAGTGTGTCCGTATATGTTTCTATGTCAATTTCATGTATTATCCTAAATGTTCCTGTTTGTAGTCTAGCCGTTCCCTTTTCTATTGTTATTAATTGGGAGTGTGAGTAGTCGAGGATCTGTACTTCCGCCAGGCATAGCGGTAGTAATATCCTGAAAAAAAATATCGTACATATTTAGTTACGTATTCTATCTTTGTGAATTATTTATCCTTT
>NW_026089624.1:25052887-25089484 GCF_024586455.1 Bactrocera neohumeralis | reverse complement strand
TTTGTTCAGGATTACGCAAAAGTAGCTAAACCATTAACAGCACTATTAAGAGGAAAAGCCGGCCATGTCTCCAAACAGAACTCGAAAAAAGTAGAAATAGAATTAGACAACGAGGCATTAGAAGCATTTAATAAAATTAAAAGAAATGTGGTGTCGTGGGACATCAGGTAGGAACGAAGTTCCTTCGGATAATGTAGAATCGATACAATTTGCAAAACAAATTCTGCTGAATTTAATGTAGGTTGTCTTGATTTTTCTCTCAAATTTCGCTGATTAGTTTTTATTAAAGTACAGATAAGTATTAAGAAAATTTAGTATTTTAAGAAATAATGAATTACGAAAAATAAAAAAATAATTCAAATTATAACTTAAAACTAAAATAACAAAAAATATGTCTCTTTATTTTTGTTTGACACCGTAAAATTACATAGGAAAAATAGAAATAATTGCAAATAGTGCAAGCACAATTCTCACCCAAAACTAATTTGCATACACAATAATGTTACAGATTTTCATGCCTAATTATTTTGCAAAACCTAAATGTAGGCTATAACTAGCGATCTTTCAGTCTTTTTCTTACGGGTTTTTTCTTACGGTTTTACTATCACTTTTTTCACTTAGGTCCCGCAGCAAAATCCCTATCTTCTCCAAGCCTGCCGTAAGGAACTGCCAATAATTCTTCGCTAAAATAAAACTTAAATACTACATTTTGAGCATTATAACAAAAAAACCCAAACCATTAAGCAATCTGCGCCAAAAAATATGCAACAATTCAACTTCCCATAAACGTACTTAGTGCAAGCACAATTCTCACCCAAAACTAATTTGCATACACAATAATGTTACAGATTTTCATGCCTAGCGATCTTACAGTCTTTTTCTTACGGGTTATTTCTTACGGGAACTTCGTTCCAAAAAATATCGGGTGATTTTTTTGAGGTTAGGATTTTCATGCATTAGTATTTGACAGATCACGTGGGATTTCAGACATGGTGTCAAAGAGAAAGATGCTCAGTATGCTTTGACATTTCATCATGAATAGACTTACTAACGAGCAACGCTTGCAAATCATTGAATTTTATTACCAAAATCAGTGTTCGGTTCGAAATGTGTTTCGCGCTTTACGTCCGATTTATGGTCTACATAATCGACCAAGTGAGCAAACAATTAATGCGATTGTGACCAAGTTTCGCACTCAGTTTACTTTATTGGACATTAAACCAACCACACGAATGCGTACAGTGCGTATAGAAGAGAATATTGCGTCTGTTTCTGAGAGTGTGGCTGAAGACCGTGAAATGTCGATTCGTCGCCGTTCGCAGCAATTGGGTTTGTGTTATTCGACCACATGGAAGATTTTGCGCAAAGATCTTGGTGTAAAACCGTATAAAATACAGCTCGTGCAAGAACTGAAGCCGAACGATCTGCCACAACGTCGAATTTTCAGTGAATGGGCCCTAGAAAAGTTGGCAGAAAATCCGCTTTTTTATCGACAAATTTTGTTCAGCGATGAGGCTCATTTCTGGTTGAATGGCTACGTAAATAAGCAAAATTGCCGCATTTGGGGTGAAGAGCAACCAGAAGCCGTTCAAGAACTGCCCATGCATCCCGAAAAATGCACTGTTTGGTGTGGTTTGTACGCTGGTGGAATCATTGGACCGTATTTTTTCAAAGATGCTGTTGGACGCAACGTTACGGTGAATGGCGATCGCTATCGTTCGATGCTAACAAACTTTTGTTGCCAAAAATGGAAGAACTGAACTTGGTTGACATGTGGTTTCAACAAGATGGCGCTACATGCCACACAGCTCGCGATTCTATGGCCATTTTGAGGAAAACTTCGGAGAACAATTCATCTCAAGAAATGGACCCGTAAGTTGGCCACCAAGATCATGCGATTTAACGCCTTTAGACTATTTTTTGTGGGGCTACGTCAAGTCTAAAGTCTACAGAAATAAGCCAGCAACTATTCCAGCTTTGGAAGACAACATTTCCGAAGAAATTCGGGCTATTCCGGCCGAAATGCTCGAAAAAGTTGCCCAAAATTGGACTTTCCGAATGGACTACCTAAGACGCAGCCGCGGTCAACATTTAAATGAAATTATCTTCAAAAAGTAAATGTCATGAACCAATCTAACGTTTCAAATAAAGAACCGATGAGATTTTGCAAATTTTATGCGTTTTTTTTTTTAAAAAAGTTATCAAGCTCTTAAAAAATCACCCGATATATTAAACATGGTTTTGCTAGTAGTATAAAGTATACTACTCATTATATATGTACATGTATATATATATATCGGGTGATTTTTTTGAGGTTAGGATTTTCATGCATTAGTATTTGACAGATCACGTGGGATTTCAGACATGGTGTCAAAGAGAAAGATGCTCAGTATGCTTTGACATTTCATCATGAATAGACTTACTAACGAGCAACGCTTGCAAATCATTGAATTTTATTACCAAAATCAGTGTTCGGTTCGAAATGTGTTTCGCGCTTTACGTCCGATTTATTTTTGTTCAGCGATGAGGCTCATTTCTGGTTGAATGGCTACGTAAATAAGCAAAATTGCCGCATTTGGGGTGAAGAGCAACCAGAAGCCGTTCAAGAACTGCCCATGCATCCCGAAAAATGCACTGTTTGGTGTGGTTTGTACGCTGGTGGAATCATTGGACCGTATTTTTCAAAGATGCTGTTGGACGCAACGTTACGGTGAATGGCGATCGCTATCGTTCGATGCTAACAAACTTTTTGTTGCCAAAAATGGAAGAACTGAACTTGGTTGACATGTGGTTTCAACAAGATGGCGCTACATGCCACACAGCTCGCGATTCTATGGCCATTTTGAGGGAAAACTTCGAGAACAATTCATCTCAAGAAATGGACCCGTAAGTTGGCCACCAAGATCATGCGATTTAACGCCTTTAGACTATTTTTTGTGGGGCTACGTCAAGTCTAAAGTCTACAGAAATAAGCCAGCAACTATTCCAGCTTTGGAAGACAACATTTCCGAAGAAATTCGGGCTATTCCGGCCGAAATGCTCGAAAAAGTTGCCCAAAATTGGACTTTCCGAATGGACCACCTAAGACGCAGCCGCGGTCAACATTTAAATGAAATTATCTTCAAAAAGTAAATGTCATGAACCAATCTAACGTTTCAAATAAAGAACCGATGAGATTTTGCAAATTTTATGCGTTTTTTTTTTTAAAAGTTATCAAGCTCTTAAAAAATCACCCGATATATACTAGGCCGGGTCGATTTGTGGGGAGGCAAAAAAATCGCCCATTGCTCTATGAAAATCATATTCTAGGGATCAAAATAAGAAACTTTGCCGAAGGAACCATACCTCTGAAACGAATTCTGATGTCCCCCAATTTGGGTCGAACTTTTGGGTTATTTATTTTGAAATAGAATTGAAATTACCATTTCATTCTTATTACCTCTGAAAGTGAGGAGAACTAAAGCAGTAACCACTATGATATTTCAAAAAAAATAATAAGTGATGTGACCATTCCAAATCAAAAAGTTTGCAATGAATCTACCATCCTCTACACCGCAAGATGAAGCAACTACATCAACAACTATCGAAAACCCAATGGGTCATATACCCATCTGGATATCTTGAGATATTATTTTTACTTAAGCGAACGTGCTAAAACAGAAAAAAAAAGTTTTCCCATAAATCATTCACTATTCAAGTACAAGATAAGTTGATTGGAATTTGGGAAAAACTTGGTATGGAAATAATGCTGAAAAAAAGTGTATGTAATAAATTGAATTAATTGCTTGACAAGTATCAAGAGCAAATCAAGAGAAGAAACAACACCCAACAATTTACAGAGAATGTAAAATATCTGAAAACAATTTTTTACATTGGAACATTTAAATGCGATTTGAAGGCAGCTCCATGTGCATGCGGCTGGGTTCCCGAACGCCTCAAAGAGTTCATGGACGATCAACATAATCAGAGAAGACTAACAATGAATGCATTTATGATGGAAACTGAAGAGCAAGGAGCAACGTCTATGTCATCAATGCCAACATACCAAGATCCCAATAATTCAACATACGCACCGCCACCGGTTCAAGAAGATATGGATAGAAGCACAAGTTCACAATACACAGAGAGATACGATTGTTTTAACTTTGCTTTGGTATGTGACAGATTTGGTGTGCCTGACAGAGTAGCATCCTCATTGGGAACCGCTCTTTTGCAAGATTTTAAAATTAAAGATAAGCATGGGAAACCTCTCATCATGGATAAATCGAAAGTTCGCAGAGAAAGAGAGAAATGCAGACAAGAAGTGTTTCGCAAACGGTTGGATGATAACAATTTGTTAGCGTTTTCATTCGATGGCAGAAAAGATGATACATTAACGATAGATAAAATTGATGAGAAGTATCATACTAGGATGGTAAAAGAACCTCATCTTGTTATTTTGAGAGAACCCAATACTGAATTGATTGGTTACGTAAGACTGGAACATGAAACCGTTGAATACAAACAACCAAATTTAACGATAAAAATATATCACTGGATACATTAATTGGAATATGCACTGACGGCCCACACGATGGAATTATACGACGATTCGAATTGCTGTTGGAAAGACCATTGCATTGGTTTGTTTGCCTTCCACACTTCAACGAACTTCCGTTTCGGCATTGTTTGAAGCTTTGGATAAATCAACCAGCACTGGACCAAGATCGGCAACCGGAGAACTGCGCCGTCAAATCGAAACTTGTGAAACTCTTCCGGTAAGTTATTGCTATCACTCATTTATTATAATCGTCAACCATTTTTAATTATTTTATTATTATATATTTTTAGGTGGTGGACGGTTTCCAGAAAATTGAGTTGCAAAATATGCCCCCTGCTCCAGAAAAAAAAGAATTTTCCACCGATTCGAAGCATCATGCAATTTCTAGCGGCGTGGTTCCGGTGGATCTGGCTAACATCAAACCAGGGAAAATTGTACATTCTCGGTGGCTCACCAAGGCCGCTAGATTATTGCGATTATATGTATGTGGCAACGGAAAATCCAAATGCAAATTTAAGAATTCTGGTTGAATTTATAATTAAATGTTATGTGCCAATGTACTTCAATATCAAGTATTACAGCACTGTCGTGTACGGCAGTGCATTATTTTTCAAGTTCATTGGTTGGTCACGATTTCTAGAACCTCGTTTACGCAAAATTGTCAATCAAGTAATTAAAGATAATTCATATTATGCGCATTCGGAAAATATCTTGTTATCAATGTTGTTTGATGATATGAAAGAAAAGCGCGACTGTGCCATCAAGAAAATTCTACGCTATCGAACCGATGTTGACGAGCCAATGGAACTTAGAGTTTATAAAAAACCAGATATAAACTTTAATTGCACAATTTATACGGAAATGATCAATTTGAATGATATAAATATCGTATTTGAACCACCATTCACGCGAAGCATTCCGAACGATACATTGAAAGAATATTTAAATCAAGATGATCCACCGTTTAATGATCCAAAAATTTCATCACACATACAAGGAACAGAACGACATGTTCAATTGCTAGCTAGCGTTTCTAAACGGGTTATACCGGAAAATGTAGAGGCTGTTATGGCGACGACATTAGAAAGCCGTGCGAAATTGCCCAGACTTGAAAGTAAAAAAGACTTCAAACAATAATTTTTTTAGTTTCTTTTCTATAACTCACTTTCATTTTCATTTACATATGTTCTGACTAAATAAATTTCTTAAGAGAAAAAAGAGATATTATTATAAATAAATAAATAAAAATAAGGAAAAAACATAGCCATTTAGCTGATTTTTTCATGTAAAAGCCAAAAATGGTGATTTTTTGAAATGATTGTACGGGGAAACCCCCAGGGGAGTTCCAGGGGGTGTGCCACTGGCATGGGTGGATCGGCCGTCCAAAGTTAGTGGGGTCGGTCATACATTTGGACTCGATTGGAGCACTCTAAATGGGTCAAAGTGGGATTTTTCAAAATTTGCCCCTACCCAAAAGTTCGACCCAAATTGGGGGACATCAAAATTCGTTTTAGAGGTATGGTTCTTTCGGCAAAGTTTCTTATTTTGATCCCTAGAATATGATTTTCATAGAGCAATGAGCGATTTTTAAATCGACCCGCCCTTATATATACATATATACATATATATAAATATGTATATATATGTATTTATGTCTTTATATGATACTTTTATTTATATGTATTATATATTATTTATATATGGATTTTATTGTTTATTATTAATCTCGTTCATTATGTTTTTGGTTTGTACGTACGGATTGTAAAACGGTGTATTTTTAATTAATTATTGTTTGATTTTATGTATGCGTTTACATTCGCTTGTTTTCGGTGATCGGTTCTTCGGTATTTGGAAGAAAACACAATTTCACTAATGGTCGAGTTAGTAGGCCAGTTTATGTTCGTACATCTACTACTCTTATATGACCATCTCGTCCCTGATGTACCTTTTCAATGCGACCTAGTCGCTATTCCGTAGGGAAAGGCATTCGTCCTGTATGATGACGCATTCGCCTGTACTGGGTTCCTTCTGGATCGTTTTCCATCGATACCTTTTATGGAGATCTTTAAGATAGTCCTCCTTCCATCTGTGGCTGAATTCATGATGGAGAATATTGATTCTTTCCCATCGATTTATTAAAGTGAGTGAGTCTCCTTCTGTCTCAGGTATGGCGAGAAGAGGAAGTGTCTAGGTGTAAGAGCTGTGAAATCGGAGGGATCTTGCGAGAGTGGTGATATAGGTCTTGAATTTAATACGGCTTCGATACGAGTGAGTTGTGTAGTAAGCTCCTCTTAATTGAATTTATGATTACCAGCCGTTTTCTTTAAATGGGACTTAAAGCTTTTTACTGCTGATTCCCAAAGTCCGCCCATATGTGGAGAACATGGAGGTATAAACTGTCAATCGATCCCTTTTGGTGCATATTTTTTAACAATTTCGGGGGATACTTCTTTCATGAAGTTTATGAATTCTTTCTCGGTGGCTCTTTGAGCTCCGATAAAGTTTTTCCCATTGTCGCTCATAATCTTTGATGGAAATCCGCGTCGTCCGACAAAGCGTGCAAATGCTGCGAGAAAAGCCGCAGTTGTCAGATCTGAACAAAGCTCGAGGTGCACTGCCTTTGTCGTAAAACATACAAAGACAACCACATACCCTTTTCTAAATGAAGAAGACCTTAACATCGAGGCCTTTATCTGGAAAGGTCCAGCAAAATCAACCCCAGTAATAGTAAAGGGTAGAGCATAGTTGCAGCGTTCAGGTGGTAAAGCTGCCATGATCTGCGTACGCATTTTGTGTTTGTACATGGTACATGATTTACACATGAAAATCGTCCTTTTGATTTGTGGCTTTAGTCGCGGTATATAAAATTCTTGACGGACCATTTGTTGCATTAAGCGATGCTCACCATGCAGTGTAAGCTGGTGCAGATATGCTAGAAATAGGTAAGTAAACGGGATTTCTCTGGAATAATGATGGGATGTCGTTCGATATAACTAAGGCTGGAGTTCGCTAATCTTCCATTTGCCCTTATTTATCCCTTAGAGTCCAAGAATGGATTTAAAACGAAAAGTGAGCTTCCCTTCTCGAGAGGTAGCTTTTCGAGCAACTTTGATTTCTCTTTGCTGAAATAGCGAGTTTGTGTATACAAAATTAGACTGACCTTGGCATGTTGCAAGTCGGAATATGTTAGTTGTACGCAAGGATCATTTGGAGCTCCTTTCATTTTTTGTTTAAGTCTTTGAATGAATTGGTTCATATAAGCGACTACCCTTAGTGCTCTAGGAAATGATGAAAATCTGTGGAGAATATCATCCTCTTCTGGAGTGATATGAAAATTTTCTACATTCCGACTTTCCGGAGGTATGATATTCGGAGCAGGAGATTTTGGCCAGAATTCTTGTGATTCTGTTAGCCATGTAGGACCGTTCCACCAGATTGTAGTGCTGGTGAGGTGAAGTGGTTTGCAACCTCTTGTCCCAAGATCCGCTGGGTTATCTGCACTTGCAACATGTTGCCATCTAAGTCTAAGATTTGTGATATGCGATTCGATACATACGTCTTCCTAATATGTGGTGGTTTTTCCAACCATGCTAGAACTATTTCTGAGTCTGACCAGAGATACATTTTGTGATCGTTTAATTTTAGATCGGTTTGAACTATCGAAATTAATTTTGCTAACAGAAGAGCACCATTCAAGATGTGTGATATTTTGTATCGTACTGCGTGCGTACGTAAACTGTTGCGCAATAAGCCTTTTCAGAGGCATCACAGAAACCATGTAATTCTGCGTTAATGTTAGGGGTGCAATTTACCCATCGAGGGATTCGAATTTCTGATATAGTATGTAGGTTGCTAGCAAATTGAACCCATTTTGTTAAACGTACAGGTTTTATCTGTTCATCCCATTCAGTGCCATCTTGCCACAATTCTTGAATGAGGATTTTTGCTTGAATCATTATTGGCGAAAGCCATCCTGCGGGGTCGAAAAGTTTTGCCACCGAGGAAAGTATTTGACGTTTTGTAATGGCGGACATAGCAGATATTGACTCAATTGTATATGAGAATTGATCTGTTATCGCATTCCATTGAATACCTAGAGCTTTGGTTGTACTGGCCTTTTCAAATTTAAGGAAGTCTGTATCTAATAAGTCTTCTTTCTTAATGTCTTTTATAATTTCAGGGAGATTTGAAGTAATTTTCTTCATTGGGGAAACCTGCAGAATTTAATGCTTTGATCACTTGCGATAGTGATTCGCATGCTAATGCGATACTGTGGCTACCTGATAGTATGTCGCCCACGTATGTTTGTGTTTACAACACAGAAGATGCTAAAGACAAATTTGTTGCATTTGTTTGTGCCACTCATAGAATGTTCTAATGGCCAAATAGGGTGCACAATTGATGCCAAAGGTGACAATTGAATTGCGGAAGACTATGCGTTGGAAATCTTGGTCATCTTCATGCACCAGAACTTGCCTATACATTTTCTCAACATCCCCGTTAAAAACGTATTTAAACATGCGCCAATTTAGTATTAGCAACATGAGATCAGGTTGTAATGTTGGTCCTGTGTATAATACATCATTGAGTGATTTGCCTGAGCTCGTACACTTTGAGGCATTGAACACCACTCGTACTTTCGTTGTGATTTTATATGGTCTTATTACCCCATGATGTGGAAGGTAAAAAGATAAATATCTACCTCTGGATATTTTTTCATATGGCACAGTTTCTTCCATATGATTGAAGTCAAGATATTCTTCCATCACATTATCATATGCTGATTTTAGCTCATTTTTCTTCGTCAGGCTTTTTTCCATGCTTAGGAATTGCTGGACTGCTGAGATTCTAGAGTGGCCTAGAGCTATGGTTTCAGGAAAAGTTGGTTTGAAAGGTAGTCGCACAACATAACGACCATGTTCGTTTCTTGTTGTTGTGGACTTGTAATAGGCTTCGCATGCCTGCTCTTCTTCTGAAAGTTGAGTAGTCTGAGGTAATTCTTCTACTTCCCAGAATTTTTTGAGTTCATTATTTAAATATTCGTTTGAAATATTTTCAACTTCAGTTGTAAAAGAATTAATTTTTTCTGTGACTTGGCCACTTAATATCCACCCAAAGATTGTATTTTGGGCTAAATATTTATTGGATATTTTTTCTATACCTTCAAGAATTATTTGAGGTATTAAGTCACTACCTAATAACAAATCGATTTGTGATGGGGTATGACAGTTGGGATCTGCTAATTTGAGATATGCGCATTTTTCCCATTGCTTTTTATTTACTTCACAGCTTGGAAGCAAATTTGTGAGTTGCTGTAGAACGATGGCTTTTGCATCTATTCTTATGTACGCGTTTGGGGAGACTATAGTGATTGGACAAATTTTGATTGAATTTTGTACAATTCTTCCGCCCATTCCTGAAATTTGGAAATTTGAATTTTTGGCAGGCAATTTTAGCCGATTTTGAGCTTTAGATGATATAAAGGATCTTTGAAAACCTTGATCTATTAATGCTCTTAATTTTAATAATTCTTTTCTATGTTCAAAAGCGATGACCGCAGTGGGTAAAGGAATTTTGCTTTCATTCTCTGAATGAAGAGCTTGAATTTTTGCTGCTTTAGAGGATCATGGTTGTTCTTCCCTTTTTTCGGGATATGAGATTTCGGGATTATCACTTTTGGTTGTAGTGACTAACCCGGTGGTTTTATGAAATTGATTTTGCTTCATATTTTGAAAATTTGTAATATGAAGCAATGAGTGATGTCTTCGTTGACAGTACACACAATTAAATTTGCTTTCACAGTCTTTTGTCGTATGAGCATTCGACAGACAGTTGATGCAAAGTTTATGTTGTCTGACAAGATTGTTTCTGTCAGAAACGAATAATTTTTTAAATTTCTCGCAAGATCTTATGTTATGACCTCCCTTACAAACTTCACATAATGGTTGCCATTTATTTGTTTGGTTTGACACGAAAGTGTGACTTCTATTAACGTGTCTATGGTATTGCATTTTATGGCTGGCTTGAAGTTTAAACAAGGCTATGTTCGTAAATGCATCATGACGCGCATCATGACGATTGCATAACAAACAGAACATTCAGAAATGCCAATACTGCAGCACTGCAATAACCAAGCATTCAAAAAGACAACACTTCTATCAGCTGTCACTCATAATTTCTATCAATAAATTGTTCACTGCATTTAACTACGATGTCTGACGAAAAGTAAGTGCAAAACTGTTTTATTTTAATTTTTGTATTGAAATTTAGTTAAATTATGTTAATAATAATTAGATAAATTATTATTTTTAAATTTTTAGTGAAAATCTCAGCAATGCGGAGACACAGTTATTGCTGAGAGTACGGTTGAATATGGAGGACGAGTTTAAATCGGGCAGAAGGAAAAACAATGTATTGTGGAAGAAAGTTGTGACCGAAGTTAAAAATGTAAATCCACTTATTAGACTTGACAGCACCACAGCGCAGAGAAAATTCTTAAATCTCTTGATAACGTACAAACATGTTAAGAAAAGAAATAATTCTTCCGGTAGAGAAGCCACATCCTGGAGGTATTTTGAGGACTTCGACGAAGTTTATGGTACAAGGCACTCAATTACTCCTCCAATAGCAAATTTGCAAGCCTCTTTGGATTTGGTACTGTCAACGTCGCCCACATCTTCAAGTGAAATAAATATTGAGTCAACAGATTCTCCACCGACTAGCAGTCAGAGAGCTACTCGTCCTCGAGCGACGTCTAACAAAGATATTTTAAAGTTTTTCGAAGCAGAGGCGGTTAAAGAAGAAGCTCGACATAACGAGGTCATGGCTTTGGAAAGGGACAAGCTGTTTCTAGAAAAAGAAAGA
Source organism: Bactrocera neohumeralis (assembly GCF_024586455.1). NCBI lineage: Eukaryota > Metazoa > Arthropoda > Insecta > Diptera > Tephritidae > Bactrocera > Bactrocera neohumeralis. The sequence goes on along the minus strand of NW_026089624.1, from coordinate 25,078,080 downwards.
ATAAAAGCTCTACTAGACATGAAATCGGTGTTGGCAGATCATTTAAAAAAATAGTGTTAATATGAATAGATATGTATTTGGCCTGTGGTAGAGAACTGAAATGTACCTTTTTATTTTTTATATGTGCAAGAAGCTCCTTATTTTTTATTGAAACAAGGTTTAGTTAAATAAATGTTTTTTTCTTTTTAATGAAAACAATAAAAATGAAAATGAAGTTCATCAGAAAAAGTAATAAAAAATTATTCAAATAAAAGAAGGTGAGGTAAAGTAAATTTGTTATGATGAAAACAGAGTGGTAAAATAGTTTCTTCTATCGATTCCACTGATATCCTGGAAGATAATAAATTAAAGTGATAAAAATAATGAGGTGGAAGCATGTAAATCAAACCTGCATGGATACTGAGTGGTTTCCTTTGTGATCATAATAACTAATCGCATCTACACTTGGGGTAGGTATGTTAAAATGCGTTCCATCTAAACATCCTATAACAAAAGGAAAGGGATTTTCTCTGCTATTTTCAAAATTTGTCATGACCTCTTGCTGACGGTCAATAGACGGCCATTTTATTTCACTTTTAAGATTACAAATGGCTTGGATTGTTTTGTTAAATACACGGTGTGATGTTCCTTTTGCAATGTTGAAGCGATCCGAAAGCTGTCGGAACATCACCTTGTTATTACATAGCTTCCATAACGTCATGTACAGACAATTCTCTAACGAATGACCATCACGGCCAAGCCTTGCAGTTACCCATTGTGGGGTCAAAGCCTTTTCTGAAGCCTAATTAAAGTGAAACTATAAATTATTAATTTTCATAAAACTTATAAAACCTTACCTTAAAAGTGGCCCAATTCATTCGGAAATGGGAATAGAAAATATCCTCGGGAAACGACTTTATTGTTTTAATAAATGATTTGTTTTTAGGTATTTTTCTTTTTAAAGACAAACATTTGTACCTACAAATTTTTCTTTTTGACTTCAATACCCTTCTTTTTAAATTTAAAGAAAATCTATCATTTCTTTGCTCACAAATTTCGTCTAGTGTTAGGTTCAGCAAAATTTCCATTTTAGTATGCAAACAAATGTATCTGCAAATTGTCAAAAATTGTATAAGAAGTATCAAACCTCAAACTTGCAGTATTGCTACTGTTGCTTATGCTGCAAATCATGATGCATTTACGAACATAGCCCAAGTTTTTACTTGAGTCATTTTGATGACTTTTTAGATTTAAAATTTTTTTGTGTATTCGCTCAGCTATCTCGTATTGAGCAGTGAGGAAAGTTTTTATCTGTTGCCAGGTGGGCATTATTTTTCTTTCCACTAGAGATTGTTCCCATCGTAGCAAAGCAGCATCAGGCAGTGTTTCTGCGCAAATGGTTACTATCATAGGGTCCCACGATTCTGTGGAGATATTTTGTGTTTTTAACACTGATAAACAATTGGTCACTGTGGAATGTAAGTTTTGAAATTCCTGGCTAGTTTCTTGTTGAATTTTTGGCAAATGCAATCAAGTTTTTATTGGGTTTCTATCATAACCCTTTCATTTTCGTACCTTTCGACCACTGCTTCCCAAGCCAGCTTAAAATTTTCGTAATTTAAAGCGAATCGCTTGACGATAGTGCCTGCTTCCCCTTTTGTTTTGTACCTTAGATGGTATAACTTTTGTGCTTGTGAGAGTTTAGGATGGTTTATATAAACGGCAGTGAACATGTCCCGGAAGGACGGCCATTGATCATAACATCCATTAAAAACGTCAGTATCACAAGCTGGTACTTTGAGATACATGCCTTTATCTAGGTCTTCTTTTGGTGTTGTAACTACTCTGGGAGGGGGAGTAGTGGCTCTACTTGGCCTTACTAAACTTATTTGTTCAGTTATCATTCCCTTTGTTAACTCATACTGATCGCGGCAGTTATCACACTTGGCTGTCGCCGAAGCTTTTGCGTTTTCTGGGAGTTCTGCGTCGTCAGTATCTAGTACTGTATCGTACGCTGCCAGAAGGCGAGCCCAGAGATTGTTCACACATTCTAGTTTTATATTCAAAACTGATTCTGTGATGTCAGTAATAGGGGAAGCTTGAAGTCTTGTACAATATCTTATAAAACTGTCACTTTCAGTGATGAATCTAGATATTGTCTGATCTTTTGATCTTTTTTGTTTTATACTCTGCTTTGAGCGTGTAGCTTCAGCAGGTGTGCCTTGTGGATTATCTTCATCAGCCATTTTTGGAATTTCTAATGATAGAGGTGTTTTTGGCTTAACCTCTCTTGATTTGTCAGATTGCATTATTTAAATTGAATTGGAAGCTTTGAGCTTAAAAATGTTTCGTTTGAAATACTACAATTGTAAAATTGGTATTATGAAAAAATGTGTAAAAATTTTTTTTTTGTAAATATAATAAATTTTATTATAAATGAAATAGATTATAGGACTTTGCGAACGCTTATTCACCGCATAAATCGATTAATGCTTTGTTTTAATATATTTTTTTCTTTTTTTTACCGTGTATTAGTTAAACGTATCTGCGATATACTCGCGATTGATTTGTATATTATTTCTTAGTACGTGTATCTTTTGAGATAAGAACGTAAAAAGAAAGAAAATAATAATAACGGAAAAATTTACGTATGTATATATGTGGAAATATTAAGACCCACATTTAATATAAAATCATTTACTGATTGAAGAGATCTTAAAAACACTTGTATTTCTGATGGCGTCTGTACAAAAAGTGACGCTTCTTAAAACTGTAAACTAAGAATAGGAATTCAGTTGGAAACTGTAAATTTCCAAGAATATACAGAGAATATATACAGAGAATAACTGTCAAACAGGGCTGCCAGAATAACTGACTGCCAGATGTGATGCATCTTGTTAGTGTGCCCACAGTACTCCCCCTCAAATAAAGTCCTGCTGGACTTTTTAAGGTGTTGGTTGTGAGTTGTCTGTTAACTCAATGTATGCTGGCTTCAGCATGTCGATTGAGACTGTTTTGTCTGCCCCATTGATCCTGATGATGTAGGTTTTGTCGTCTACACGGGCCAGTGTATGGTTGTTGCAGAGGCTTCTTGATGGAGTCTACCCTCTTGAAGACGTGGGTGCACGTGTCAAGGTTTTTGAGTAGGAACAGCTTGTGTTTGGTGTGATGATCTGTTGGTGTTGGCCTGATTGCTTGGATGATTTGCCTGTATTTCCTCACGAATGTTTGTGGATCACCTGGTGTGCTTGCTGTATCAAAGAAATCACCGGGTATACGCAGTGTAGTCCCGAAAAGCATTTCAGCAGAAGATGCTTTCAGATCTGGTTTGTATGCGGTTCGGAGTCCTAGTAGAACTGACGGTAGCATGTCCGACCAAGGTGTCTCATTATTGCACATGAGAGCCGCCTTGAGTGTGCGGTGCCACCGTTCCACCAGACCATTCGATTGAGGATGATACGGCGTCGTTCTGATACGATGAATGCCCAGCATTCGTGAGAGTGAGGTGAACAGTGCTGATTCGAACTGCAGACCTTGATCAGTGGTGTACCGAATTGACAAATCCACTGAGTGTAAAAGGCGTGTGCAACTGTCTCAGCTGTCATGTTGTTGAGTGGTATGGCGTGTGGCCATCTGCTGAAGCGGTCAATGATCGTCAGACAGTAGCGAAGGTCTTTGACTCTGGGCAGCTCTATGAGATCCAGGTGGACGCGCTCGAAACGATTGTCTGGTACGTCAATGTGGTTTGGTGTGGTGCGATTGTGATGATGGACCTTGGAACGTTGACATGGCATGCAGTGTCTGGACCAGAGGAGTGCGTCTTTTCTAATACCTGGCCAGACGAATCTTCCGGTGAGTTCCTTGACTGTGGCCCTGCCACTAGGATGAGAAAGACCATGGATGATGTCAAAGGCCTGGCGTCTGAGTGGCTATGGAAGATAAGGTCGCACAATATTATTGGTCACATCACATAGGATATCATGACCTTCAATGTTCAGCAGGTGCAGCTTGAGAGATGTGCTGGATTGGAGATCATTAAGCTGGTCATCTTGGAGTTGTGCCAGCGCAATGGTCTCAGCATCAAGTTTGGTTGGCATGGTTATGGCATTAATTCTCGAAAGCGCATCAGCTACGACGTTTTCTGTGCCCTTGGTATGGAAAATCTGAGTTGAGAACTGTGAGATGTTGTCCATGGCTTGTGGTCGGTGAAGATGCTGAAGTTTCTTCCCTCGATAATGTGCTTGAAAAACTTGATGGCGGAAAAGATGGCTAGAAGTTCACGATCGTACGTGGAGTATCTGGTCTCTGCTGGACTGAGCTTGCGGGAGAAAAAGGACAGTGGTTGTCATGAGTCCTTGTGTCGCTGTTCAAGAACGCCCCCAATGGCTGTATCCGAGGCGCCGAATCTCAATGAGAGGATGGCGTTTGGTGCGAGGAAAGCCAGGCGCGTGGCTTGGATGACACTTTTCTTGCAGTCTTGCCAGGCTTGATCTGCAGAAGGTGGCCACTGGATTTTAGTGTTGTCCATCTTCTTGGCATGTTTGAGAAAGTCCGTCAGTGGTGATTGTATCTGGGCCGCTTGAGGGATCGCTCGCCGGAAGTAGTTGACGATCCCCAGGAAACGACGTAGATCGCTGACGGTTTCTGGCTTTGTGTAATCGGCGATTGCTTGCGTGCGTTCGGCGGGTGGAGTGTAGCCGTCCTTGTTGATAGTGTACCCCAGGTAGATGACTTCAGACTTGCCAAACTGGCACTTCTTTAGATCGATGGTGAGATGATGTGCACGCAGGACTTCAAAGATGGTGGTGAGATGTCGTAGGTGCTGTTAGTGGGACTGAGAATAGACAATCAGATCGTCTATGAAGCAGCCCATGAAGTCTAAATCTCTGAGGATGTTGTCCATATGCCTTTGAAAAGTCTGCGTGGCATTGCGTAGTCCGGGTGGCATACCCAGAAATTCGAAAAGTCCAAAAGGGGTGGTTACAGCTGTTTTGGCAATGTCTGACTTGGCCATGGGTATCTGGTGGTAAGCCCTGACTAAGTTGATGGTGGAGAAAACGGTGGATCCGTGGAGACGCTGGAGAATGTCATCCTCATAAGGGACTGGATATCGATCTGGAACTGTATTTGCGTTTAGCTTTCGATAGTCACCTGTGGTGCGCCATTCACCTGTTTTCTTTGGCACCATATGGATAGGGCTGGCCCATGGGCTGCTCGATGGACGGATCACGCCATGATGTAGCAGTTGGTCAAAGTCATATTTAGCTATTTGTAGCTTCTCGCAGGTGAGACGTCGTGGGCGCTCAAATACTGGAGGCCCAGTTGTCTCAATGTGATGAGCGACTTGACTGTCAGTGGCTGTGGCAGGATTGGTGCTGGGATGAGTTATGTCGATGAATTGGTTGAGTAATTGCATGTATTTGGCGTCAAGTGCACCAGGACAGTTTGAGCGATCGATTGTTGAAAAGCTGTGTACCGTGGCTTCAGATAGTGTGCCCTGAGTTGTGCATGACGAGGTTGTATCGATGAGACATCGTCCTTTGAGATCTAGAAGCAATGCAAAGTGGACCAGGAAGTCTGCACCGAGAATGAAATCAAGGGTGATGACTTTTCGACCGTAGGTTCGGATAACGGTCCCGTTGGCTGCGAAGAGAGTCAGATCATCTTCTGTGAGCGTGTGAGTGATGGCGGACTTGGGCATAAGAGAGATCACTGATCCAGAATCGACAAGAAATCTCATGTTTGTTGTTCGATCATGAATGTGAAGGCGATGCTCTCTGGTTGGTGGTGTGTTAGCCTCTATGCTATCGCCGGCCGCCTGAATGGTCGACAGCGAAGTTAGTTTTCCGCCGATGAGTCGAAGGTGCAAGGACGCTCGCACTTTTTGGCTCTGTCTGAGGCTGGCTCTTCCTTCGATGATTACTGCTGGAAACGGACAGATGCAGGTTGGGGTCGGTCTCGAGTAATTCCCTGGTCCTTGATACAGGTCACCAGGTCGGCTATGGCAAGTTTAAGGCCTGACAAGTCCTTTGCCATGCTGGTGAGCAAAGTATTTTCGAATTTGTCGCCCCTGTGTGCTGCCTGGGCAGGCTGGTGATGTGTAGCCATAACGGAATGGCCAGCCTAGTTTTCCATTAGCTCGCCTGCAACTTCAGCAAGCTCATCTGGAGGGGCATCTCTGAGTAGTTTGAGACACCGGCTGGTTGATGGAGATAACAATGCCAAACATTTTATACGCAGTAAGTCCTCTGAGGCCCTGTTGCCCATGAGAATTCTACGCTGGCGCAGGAGCTGGCTAGGCTTTTTATCATCGAGTTGAACCTCCGTAAGCGTTCGGTGAAGCTAGCGGTCGCTGGATTTTGAAAACCGCTTCAATATCTCGTCCTACAGCTTCGCGTACTTGTCGGTCTCTGGTGGATTATGCAGGAAGTCCACTAGCTGCAACATTGCATCAGTGTCCAAAGCACTAACGATTTGGTTGTAACGTTATGCGTCATTTGTGCTACGGGCCACCTGTAACACTGCTTCAACCTGAACAAACCACAAACGAGGCTGGATGGACCAGAACTGCGGGAGTTTGCAACTAGACACAGCTACAATTGATGCAGTGTTCTGGGCTTCATCGGCGGCGTCACCGATGGTCAGAGTTGGGTCGTTTGTGGTCATGTTCGAGGAGATTGATGTCAAGACGTTTGAATTACTGGTGGACGTGTTTGGCGAGTGCTCTAATGGCATGTCAATGAATCGATAGAGAGCACGTGGTCACTAGTTTTTAGACACTGATGAGTGTGAAATTACAACGAACGTGAATTTGCAATTAATATTAACGTTTGCACTCATTTGTACTTTAACGCGTGGAGAGACAAAGTTTGATCCAATTTAATCACGTCGGGGTCACCAATTATGTGGAAATATTAAGACACACATTTAATATATAAACATTTATTGATTGAATAGATCTTAAAACACTTGTATTTCTGATGGCGTCTGTACAAAAAGTGACGCTTCTTAAAACTGCAAACTAAGAATAGGAATTTAGTTGGAAACTGTGAATTTCCAAGAATATACAGAGAATGAAGTAAAGAAAAATAATAGAATAACTGACAAACAGTGCTGCCAGATGTGATGCATCTTGTTAGTGTGCTCACATATATTTATATGCATATAGTTATGCTTAATGTTTATGTGTTCTTTTGTTACCCTTATAGTTTCGCACAATTGTCATATATGTACATATGTATGTAATACGTATGTGCATTATAGCGAAATGTACGGAACAATGGTACTAAATAAGTATACAATTTTCATATGTTTGTAAATATATCAACATTTAAGTGTGTACGTATGTATGCAAATGTTTTGTTAATCTGCATACGTTAGTCAAAAGGAACGCGAAAAAGAAATTTCGATAAGTAGTACCCGATGTACGCACATATATACTATAAGTAGGTATATATGAATAAATGCACATACGTAAATATGTACGTTGGTTAATTTTAATTTTTCAATATTTGAATATGGATATCTTCCATGTACATGTAATTCGGTTTCGTTTTGTTCCGCTTTTTTTACTAAAGTTCGTTGACCGTAGTAATAAATATATTTAATATATTATTCCATGTATGTATAAAGGTATGTACGTACATATGTGTAACTTTTTATTGGTACCTTGGTAAATATTTAGAGAGAGAGAAACCGTAGGAGAGATAAAGGAGCGAAATAATTGAATCGCGATATACATACATACATATATGTACATACATAAATATCCACTGTTATGTTGTTGTTTTTTTTTCTTTCTGCCTTTAGTTATATGTTAAAGCGATCCTGCTTGTTGCTTTGTTAGCCCAAGGGGTATCACCAGAACTTGCAAGTTAGAATACTTGACTTTGAAATTTTGGTTTTTTTGTAGTGTGTTTGGAGACACGAAATAAGCTTGAAGGCAGGTAGTTTAACAGCAATATTTTTAAAAATTTTTTGACACAGTTGACTTATGTATGTATGTACCATATGTCCATGTATATATGTATGTTAATTGCGGAATAATAATAATAATATTTTCCGCGCAAAGTTTAATGACCCATAAATTCTTGTATGTATACATGAGGGCACATGTGTATGTATGTAATTGTATAAAAAATACCTAAAAGTATATGTATGTACTTATTTATATGTGTACATATGTATGTATTTGCACTTTTTTTTTGCTCGCCTTTGCTTATTTATTATAGGCGATCCTGCTTGTTGCTTTATCAGCCCAAGGGGTATCACCAAAACTTGCAAGTAAGAACTTGACTTAGAAAAAAATGTTTTTTTTTTTTGAAAATTATAGTGTGCTTGGAAACACAAAATAAGCAGCCGGCAGGTACCGTAATTTTTTCAATTATTTCGGTAACTACGTACATACATACATATGTAGAGTAATTTCGGGTATTGTGATATGGGTTGGTAAAGTGATATACCAGCGTATTTTCTAAACTATGCACGTCTGCACAAGAATATTTTCATGAGTCATATGGCAACGGTAAAAAAGTGTAACTGCAAAGCAGCGGATGACACACAGCGCTTATATTACTATTAGTGTGCAAAAACATTTTCACAGTCGTCAATAATTTAGCGTGCTCTTCAAAAGAAGATAATTCCAAAATTTGTGTAGACTTTTAACTTCTTATATTTTAATTTGGTTACTGGTAAATATAATTAACAACTTTTCAAGTATTTATATATTGTTTATTGCACTTAGTTCCACTCGGTGTGTGGGGGGTATACTTACGCTGACTTTTAATTATGTATCCCTTTTTGTTTTTATTGAAATGAAAGGTTTAATGGCTCGAAGGACGATTTGTTTATTGCACTTAGTTCCACTCGTTGTGTGGGGGGTATACTTACGCTGACTTTTAATTATGTATCCCTTTTTGTTTTCATTGAAATGAAAGGTTTTATTATTTTTTTTGAAAATAAAAAATTCAGCAATTTATTGTGTTTCTCTTGTGAGGGCAAAACTTCAAATCTTTTAACACAATTTTATACTGCTATGAAACGGCGCACTGCTGCTGTTACTGCACAACCACACCCGAGATCGGAAGGAGATTCCAAATTTAGACCACAAATTCAAACTAAAAAAAAAACTGAACGTGCGGATTGAAGAGCTGGCGAAACTTGTCGTATACGGGCGTAAATCGAATTGAGGCCATCCCGATCTAACCAATCCTTTTTGATCGATTAGGTGGTGAAAATGATAACGTATGGTGTGTGTGTAGTGTGGTTGGTTTGTTGCGTGTATGATAATGTAGGTTGTGTGCTGACTGTTGTGTTGTGTGATGAGTGTGAGTTGTGTGATGAATGTTGCGTTGTGTGCTGAATGTGGTGTGGTGAATGTTGTGTTGTGTTGAGGGGCGGGATGCCATGAAGTCGCATAAACATATATTTGTATGTAATTAATTACTATGAACAAATTTTTAATTCATAAAAGCTCTAGTTTGGGTAATGTGATATGGTAATAGTTGTTCAATGTGATATAGTATATCACATTAAAAACACATTATATTAAATTAAACAAATAACGTATTTAATAAAAACAATGAAGTAATAGCATAAATTAAAACCATAGGTCATGCCGAAAAAGGGGGAAATTAGGCCGGAGACCAGTCTTTAGCAGAGACGTCGAATTGGAGCTGGTAAGATATTTAAAAGATATGGAGGCAAAATTTTGGGGCCTTACTTGTAGCGATGTCCGCTCGCTTGCTTTTCAAATAGCAAAGCGCCACAATATTGTGAATCCATTTTCTATAACGAAGGAATATGCTGGAAGAGATTGGTTGCGCGCATTTCTTAAAGACATAAGACTGAAATAAGCATACGCAGTGCTACTGGAACTTCATTAGGCAGAATAAAAGGCTTCAATGAGGAGAACGTAAACAAGTTTTACAGTTTACTGGAAAACGAGTATGAAAAGTTTAAATTTCCTCCAAACAGGATTTGGAACGTGGATGAGACAGGAGTGTCTATTGTGCAAAGTAGGCAGCCAAGAGTCTTAGCTGCAAAAGGCAAAAGACAAATTGGATGCATGACATCAGCTGAGAGAGGATCTCTCATAACAGTTGTAAGCTGCATGAGTGCAGGTGGTGCCTTTGTTCCCCCGTACTTCATTTTTCCAAGAAAAAAACTTTCTCCGCTTTTAATGAAACATGCTCCACCTGGCTCCGATTCTGCCTGTCACATGTCCGGATGGATACAAATTCCAATATTTACAATGTGGTTTGACCATTTTATGCGCTTTACACATCCTTCTAAGGAGAACCCAGTCCTTTTGATCTTAGATGGTCACTATAGCCATACAAGAAATATTGAGATTCTTGATAAAGCTCACGAAAATGGCTTTATAATTTTATCCTTGCCACCCCATTATACGCATAAAATGCAACCTTTGGACAAATCCTTTATGGGACCTCTTAAAACTTACTATAATGAGGAAATAAGACGATTTATGCGTGAAGAAGGCCGACAGGTGACACAATTCGATGTTGTAGAACTCTTTGCAAAAGCTTATCTTAAAGTTCAAACTGCGCAAATGGCGATTAATGGGTTCAAATGTACTGGGATTTATCAATTTGATAAGAACAAGTTTCAGGAAAGCGATTTTATTCATGAAAAACATCAAGCGGAAGATGCACAAATCAGAGATGACAGCGATTTAGAAGAACCGATCGCTAGCACAAGTAAAGCAGCCATGCAGCACTTAATCACGCCATGAGAGATCTCACCTCCACCTAAGCTGATACAGAAAACTAGCTCGGAAGGTAAGCGTTCAGAAGCGACAATACTTACAACATCAACATATAAGGCAGCGTTGGAAGTAAGCATCAAAAATGCTGAAAACGGCAAAAAGAAGAAAAGCGTGAAGCGGGCATTAATGCCGGGTAAAGTAGCAGGGAAAATACAACGGTTAAAGCATACTAGGAAAAGTGCATCAAGCGAGTCGGATAAAATTTTGATATTACCCAGTTCAGACGAGGAATGTTGGGCAGAAATTCCTCCTACTAAGGACACCTTCTGCGCTTTTTGCAATAAAAAATTTGGGGCAGACGGGGAAGTCATGATTTGGACTCCATGCTTGCAATGCGACTTAGTTTGGGCACATAGCAAATGCCTCCCTAAACGTCAGGCAATATTCGTTTGCATTTTACTATGTATACCAACTATTACAAATGCTTACATACTTTATTGAATTTTTATTTGTTTCTTTTATAATATCATTTTGTTTTGTTTATTTTTTGTATAAAATATAATATATTAATTTTGCTTTAAATAAATGAAATAATTTAATTAAATAAAAACCATAATTTTTTGGGAATGGTTTGGGTAAATTGGTATGGTATATCATATTAGCCGATGGGGTATATCACATTACCACCCCATTTTTACAAACCGACGTTTTCTACTTTTTATAGTTTTAAACAAATATCTTCCTCAAAACTGAACAAAATGCAATACTATTTCGGAATATGTTGGAAGATGCCTGAACCTATCGCATTAATAGAAATTATACTAGTTTCCTCTTCAAAATGTTGATTAGTCATCGAAAAAAGTTTGCCTATATCACAATACCTAAATCTACATATATAAAAGAAAGTGACGTTAGTTACTACGCTTATAACTGGAGAACGGCTGGACCGATTTCGGTGATTACCACCAATTCGGACAGGTCTCCGCCCAAACAAGGAGAATACTTAACAAAATTCTGGAAAATTTTCCGAAAAAAAAATTATGAAGAAAATAAATTTTCAAATACGATTTTAAAAAGGAAATAAAAACGAACATGATTTTAAATGCTGGCGCATAACTCAAAAACGCCTGGACCAATTTTGTCAATTCTTTTTTTAAAATGTTCGTTTAGGCTCAAGGATGGTTTTTATGGCGAAAAAAATCGAATAATTGCCGGAAAACCCCTAAAAAGAGCCCTTTTCTTTTTCCCATACAAACGAATGAATGCTGTTAGTAACGCTAATGCTCGGGAACAGCTGAACCAATCTTGATGAAATTTTCAGAGGTTGTTCGCTGTGGATCGAGGAAAGTTTAAAAATAAAAAAACCGTATGCTTTTCGTGAGGAAAAGTCGGAAAGTTGGACAATTTCAAAAAATATAACTTTTTTTCATACAAAAATTTTTTTTCAACTTTTTTTCTTTTGTTTTTCAATTGTCAAATTTGTCGTTTGCTTACTTTATTCCGGTTATTCAAAAAAAAATTATTGAAACTTATTCCGTGAAACCGTTTTGTGTGTTTCACACAAAGTGCTCAATTACAGATTGAAATTTGTTACGATGCCACGAAGAGGTCGCGTTCATTTTGGCATCAACATAAGTATGTATATTGACAGCCCATGGCACATGACCGAGTATTCCCAGGATGCGATGACATACGAATGAAATTATGGATCGCGGGCAATCAGCAAGCGATCGTCACGATGTCAGAGGACAACTTTTCAAACAACAGTAGCGATGTTTTGTAAACTTTATCTTAAAGCAACGTATATGTGGTGCTGTTAGATGCTGGATGTACTCTGTTGAGTGGCAAAAGAGAGGTTTGCCGCACGTACATATTCTTCTTTGGATGGTGGATGGTGATTACACCAAATCAAATTGATGTAATCATTTCTGCGGAAATTCCTGATCCAGAGATAGAAGCAGAATTATACGAAATCAATATGATTAATGTACCTTACGGACATCACAATACCACTTCGGTTTGTATGTCTGACAATAAATGTACGAAACACTATCCAGGTGCTTTTCTTTCGGAAACACAAACTAAAAATGATGGATATCCAATGTATCAGCGTCGCTCACCAGATAACAATGGCAGAGCATTTAGCATTCAATTTAGAGGCGTGAATATCAAAGTAAACAACACTTCGAAGTGGACAACATATGGATCGTACCATATTCGCCACTGTTGTCTAATTCACATTCAAAAGTCATGTCAATGTTGCGTATTGCAGTTTGGTGTAATCGAAAAAATACGTGTGTAAATACGTCACCAAAGGAAGCAACATGGCGGTTACTGATCTTGAACGATACGGTCGATACGTGAACTGCAATAAAGCGCTTTGTATGATATTTAATTTTGCAATTCATGAACGTTTTCCGACCGTTGTGCGTCTCGCAGTTAATTTGGAGAATGACCAAATAGTCTATTTCAACACAGAGAATACAGTACAGACAGAGAAAACACCCCCAGCAACAAAATTGACATTTACGAATTTTTTCTCAACTTTCGTCAGTGAACCGTTTGCGAGAACTTGCTCTATTCGGAAATATCTTGATATTATACATACAATTACAATTACAATTGCTGGAACATGATAATCACTGGAATGAAGTTCGCACACTTTTCGCGATGATCAGCCATCAAATTAGCGTCAATTATAGAATACGAACAAAAATGACATTGCCGAAGACATTTTACATCGTATTCGCTAAGAATTGGAAATGGGTAAATTCCGGTTGATACTTCCGGTGGTTTGATATCAATTCCATCTTACCTTTGTCAATTCACGAAAGATGAACTCATCACCGATGTTCGGACATTGGCCAAACTATCGTAACTACGATTCGTTAAGTGCACGCGCAATGTTAGCTGCCAAAAATACCGATGTTGTTGACTTAAACTGGAAGATTCAAAGTCAAATTCCGGGAGACTTGCCCTCATACAAATTGATCGATCGTGGAATTTCTAAATTCTTTGAATAGGCTTGGTATGCCACCGCATAATTTGCGTCTCAAAGTTGGATCTGTCGTTATTATGTTTCGCAATCATCATGCCACGAAACTGTGTAATGGAACCTGACTGATTGTGACGCAGCTATCGAATACAAAGGGGCAGAATGCTTGATTCTACGAATTCCTCTGAGTTCTAACGATTTGCCATTTCAGTTCAAACGTATTCAGTTTCCAATGAAAATTGCATTTGAGACACAAGGATAGTCGCAAAGTGTATGGTATACATTTGGAAATGCTATGTTTTTCACTCGGCCAGATATACGTGGCCTGCTCACGAGTTGGAAAACCATCTTTTCTATAATACACCGGAACAGAAACCAAGCTTTATCAAGCTGCGATACATTGAAAAAAAAGTGAAATGATAAATTCAACTTTTTCATTTCTAAACACATAATTTCACGCAGGACAACGACTGCGAGGTCAGCTAGTTACTCTATATACCGAACTGTCTAACTGGTTTTTCGTATAGAACAGTTGGGTTTTTTTATAAGTGGCTGTATGTCGTATTACAGCTCAAACTGTATATTAACATACATACATAAGTGCATAAATAATTCTTTTAAAATTTTAATCGGAAAGGACTCACTTTTTCCTCCGCCAAGGGTTTATGGGTAGCGATACTTATGTATGTGTCTCTCTTCGTTATTTCTCTTGGTTCTTCTGGTTTTGCCTTCTTTGTTTATTTCCCTTGTTTGATGTCTTACGTGTTGAGTTTTTGTTCTCTTCCCACGTTGCTTACAATCCTCAACTGCTCTGCCGTATGTTTTGGTGTTGTTTCCCCCGTTTATTTTGCTTATTTGGTTTTTTTACCGCGCCCGTATTTGATTTTTAGTTTTTTTTTTTGTAATTGTTTTGTTTTAGTTGGTTTCGCGCCCGTTTCGTAAATTTGATCACTTAATATATGTTTAAGTACATATTTATTTATTATTATTTTTCTTTTGTGTACTTTTAATTGTTCTATAGTATTGTTTCACCTGCACTTGGTTTTTCACTTTTCCACCACTTGGTGGGTTCTTTTAAAATCATAGGTGCCGAAGGACCATTTGTTCGTGCACTTAGTTTCACCGATTATGTGTGGGGAATACTTACGCTTTTAGCCTTTGATGATGTATCCCTTTTTGTTCGTCTTTAAGTGAAAGATTTATAATTTGGCAATAAAAAGGTAAAATTGAACAAATTGTATTTTATTTGTATCCGGGCACCACTTTCAACAAAATAAATTAATTAAATTTTAAATGTGTTCACAATATTTTATATTCTTTATGTTAAGATAATTAATTTTTTATTTTTATTCACAATTTGAAATGGTTTCAAATATAATTTTGTATATAAGTATACACACTGCTGCTAGTGCACAACCACACGCACGACAGAAAGGGTTTTTTTCAGTTCTGGATTACAAAAGAAATGAATGCGGATCAACCGTTGATTGGCGTAGAAATCGATCCTTTTTGATCAGTTAGGTGGTGAAAACGATAACGTATGGTGTGTGTGTAGTGTGGTTGGTTTGTGGCGTGTGATGAGTGTGAGTTGTGTGATGAATGTTATGTTGTGTGGAGGAGCGATGTTCAAAATTGAACATGTTTATTTTCTTAAATAAGATAAGTTAAGAAATTTGTAATACTTAAGATCATAAAAACGTATACAGTCCACTAATAATCATTTCTTTCCCTCGGCAATATGTTCAAATATCATTGAACATGCTTATTTATATGCAATGCCGAAATTCTACTAAATATAAATATCTATTTATATATTAATAAACATACATATGTATGTATTGACATAAACACAGCCATGCATTTACATGCAATGCGCATTCAATAAAAATAAAAATGCATGCAGACACATGTCATAAATTTAGAGAAGAGATAAGATTATCACACACACACACATAGGTATCAAAAACAACCCCATGTCAAGCAGCAATAAACAATATGCTGCAATACATATAAACATACACACGTACACATACATATATTTAGTTATTTAAGATAGTTTTAAAATTTGTATATAAGCAAGAAAAATACTAAATAAAAATCAGATTTGAAAGACAATCTCAACTGAAAAGATTATTTTTATTTACATATTTTACTTCCCCCCACCAGTGGTAAGGGGTAAAAGAAAACTTAAAAATAAAAATTTCAAATAAAGGAGCCGTTAGCAATCACTTATTGCCCCCCACCCGAGGTAAGGAATAAGTGGCACAGAACTGCAATACTTTATTAACAAGCGAGATGCCATGAAGTCGCATAAACAAAATGTTTGATGTCGGAATATTTTGTATTTGGCACACCCTAATACTCGGACTTGTATATACATATGTATGTACAAATATACGTACATATGTACTTATATCTTGTGCAATTGAGAGCTCGTTGAAGAGATCAATTCGCTTTTTACATTAGCATGCACAAATTGTTTGTATGATTTTCTGAGTTATGTTCTTAAGCGATTGAGAGCTCGTTAGAAAGATCAATTCGCTTTTTGTATGCAATCCTGCTTGTTTTTGTTTGCCAAAGAACAAGAGGTATTGCCGGATAAGGACTTTGAATATTTATTTGTACTAATATGTGTCACAGGCAGATTCTTTGCCGTATGTTTGTATACTCGTATAAATGTTATTATATTTTTTTGAAAAAGTGAGAGATGAGTGGGAGATGAAACCGTTTTTTTTTTTCGTTGTGCTCTTATGTATTAGACCCGCCGTCTAATATGCAAAACAGATATAAACATATGTACATATATGTGTAAAATGCAAATGTAAAATGGATTAAATACGCTCACTTGGTTACTTAAAGAGCTTTGTAGGTCTTTACATAGATGTATGTATGTGCATGTGTTGCCTTAATGCCGTCTGCGTTTTGTTCCTCTTCCTTTCTCCACTTTTTCTCCTTGAGGTTTGTAGCCGCTTCCAGGTACACCTTTTATTTTTGTTTTTATACTCTCGCAACAATGTTGCTAAGGAGAGTATTATAGTTTTGTTCACATAACGGTTGTTTGTAAGTCCTAAAACTAAAAGAGTCAGATATAGGGTTATATATACCAAAGTGATCAGGGTGACGAGTAGAGTCGAAATCCGGATGTCTGTCTGTCCGTCCGTCTGTCCGTCCGTCCGTGCAAGCTGTAACTTGAGTAAAAATTGAGATATCTTGATGAAACTTGGTACACGTATTCCTTGGCTCCATAAGAAGGTTAAGTTCGAAGATGGGCAAAATCGGCCCACTGCCACGCCCACAAAATGGCGGAAACCGAAAACCTATAAAGTGTCATAACTAAGCCATAAACAAAGATATTAAAGCGGAATTTGAAACAAAGGATCGCATTAGGGAGGGGCATGTTTGGACGCAATTTTTTTGGAAAAGTGGGCGTGGCCCCGCCCCCTACTAAGTTTTTTGTACATATCTCGGAAACTACTATAGCTATGTCAACCAAACTCTACACAGTCGTTTTCTTCAGGCATTTCCATATACAGTTCAAAAATGGAAGAAATCGGATAATAACCACGCCCACCTCCCATACAAAGGTTATGTTGAAAATCACTAAAAGTGCGTTAACCGACTAACAAAAAACGTCAGAAACACTAAGTTTTACGGAAGAAATTGCAGCAGGAAGCTGCATCCAGGCTTTTTTTAAAAATTGAAAATGGGCGTGGCCTCGCCCACTTATGGACCAAAAACCATATCTCAGGAACTACTAGACCGATTTCAATGAAATTCGGTATATAATATTTTCTTAACACCCTGATGACATGTACGAAATATAGGTGAAATCGGTTCACAACCACGCCTTCTTCCAATATAACGCAATTTTGAATTCCATCTGATGCCTTCTCTGTATAATATATAGTACATTAGGAACCAATGATGATAGCGGAATAAAACTTTACAAAAATACGGTATTTGAAAAATATGTAAATGACGAACGAAATCTCGATTATCACTTTATCATGCGAGAGTATAAAATGTTCGGTGACACCCGAACTTAGCCCTTCCTTACTTGTTTTTTAATATTTTTTAGGTATTTTTTTTTTGTTCGCGCCCGATTGTTTTGTTTTTGTGTATATTTTATTGTTTAGGCGCTTTTAGACTTCGCTGTAACTTGAGTAAAAATTGAGATATCATGATGAAACTTGGTACACATATTCCTTGGCTTCATAAGAAGGTTAAGTTCGAAGATGGGCAAAATCGGCCCAATCCCACGCCCACAAAATGGCGGAAACCGAAAACCTATAAAGTGTCATAACTAAGCCATAAATAAAGATATTAAAGTGAAGAAGTTAAAGGATCGCATTAGGGAGGGGCATATTTGGACGCAATTGTTTTGGAAAAGTGGGCGTGGCCCCGCCCCCTACTAAGTTTTTTCTACGTATCTCGGAAACTACTATAGCTATGTCAACCAAACTCTATGGAGTCGTTTTCTTCAGGCATTTCCATATACAGTTCAAAAATGGAAGAAATCGGATAATAACACGCCCATCTCCCATACAGAGGTTATGTTCAAAATCACTAAAAGTGCGTTAACCGACTAACAAAAAACGTCAGAAATACTAAATTTTACGGAAAAAGTGGCAGAAAGAAGCTGCACCCAGGCCTTTTTTAAAAATTGAAAATGGGCGTGGCCTCGCCCACTTATGGACCAAAAACCATATCTCAGGAACTACTAGACCGATTTCAATGAAATTCGGTATATAATATTTTCTTAACACCCTGATGACATGTACGAAATATAGGTGAAATCGGTTCACAACCACGCCTTCTTCCAATATAACGCTATTTTGAATTCCATCTGATGCCTTCTCTGTATAATATATAGTACATTAGGAACCAATGATGATAGCGGAATAAAACTTTACAAAAATACGGCATTTGAAAAATATGTAAATGACGAACGAAATCTCGATTATCACTTTATCATGCGAGAGTATAAAATGTTCGGTGACACCCGAACTTAGCCCTTCCTTACTTGTTTTTAATATTTTTTAGGTATTTTTTTTTTGTTCGCGCCCGATTGTTTTGTTTTTGTGTATATTTTATTGTTTAGGCGCTTTTAGACTTCGCTCTCGATTAATGTTTTGTCCTTAGGTATCGCGTGTCCGATTGCCTGTGTATGTTTTTTGTTTTTATTTTCTGTTCTCATTTTTTTTTTGGTTTTTTGTTATTGCTTTGGTGCTTTTACTTTTCGTGCTTGTACTTGTGCAATTTTGTATATTTTGTTTTTATAATTTTGTTTTTTCACCGTAGGTTTGGTTTTGTAATGTTTCGGAACTGTGTTTTCTAATATTTTCCTGATTGTGATTATGATTAGGTTTTTAGTTTTCTTTTTTGTTTTTGTTCGTTTCTGCACTTTGTATCACTTCACTTTGTTACCAAAATTGGTTTGTTTTTTGTCACTTTGTTTTGTTTTTTTTTTTTGTTCTGCTTGGGTCACTGTACTTATGTAGTTTATTCTGTTTTTTTTTTTTTTGTTTATTTTGCCACCAAACTAGTAGATGTGGCAGAATGTTGTTTGTTTCTCCAATAGTGCCTCTCTGTGAGGCTCGAAGGACCATGAATAAATGGATGCCCAATTTAGTGGGAAGCATCCACCACTTTATTTTCAGTTCAATAAGCACCCAGCATTTCGGCAAAGGAAAACACATTAATTTAAATGGTATTAAACACTTTAGGGTTAACTTTATTGAAACCAGATATGTAAAAATGATTGCGCATGTTAACGGCGACCATATCACGCAGGACCGCTGAGATTCGAAATATATCCGTAGCGCACAGGACTGGCCGCGAGCAGTAACCGTATGGTGACGTTGTTAGCGAAAATTGCGGCGCGCGGGATGGGTGTCGGAAAACGAATGTTGACGTGCGAATTGTATGAGACGAATTGAATCTGCTTTCCCGTTGCCCATCTTTTTGTTGAGTGGTTTGGCGTACAGGTGTGTTGAGTTGTGCTTTAGTGTCATCAGCTGTGGTGAATTGCACTGTAGCATTAGGATGCGCCAATTTTACCGGGTAGGGGGGGTGGATGCTTAACTCATTTAAACAGCCGGAAAAACCCTAAAAACAGTCCTTTTCTTTTTCCCATACTAACGAATGAATGTTCGTTTGTTACTAACGCTAAGAGAACGGCTGCACCAATCTTGATGAAATTTTCAGAGGTTGTTTGCTGTGGATCGGGGAAGGTTTAGAAATAGAAATACCGTATGCTTTTCCTGAGGAAAAGTCGGAAAATTGGATTGTTTCAAAAAGTAACTCTTTTCCATACAGATTTTTTTCAATTTGTTTGTTTTGTTTTTCAATATTTTGATTTGTAAATTATTTGAATCGTTCTATTTCGGTCGCTTGCTTTTTTATTCCAGTTATGCAAAAGAAAAAATATTGAAAATTATTCCGTGAAAACTTTACGTGTGTTTCACACAAAGAGATCAATTGCAGATTGAAATTTGTTACGAGGCCACGAAGAGGTCGCCCTAATATCGGTCGGCGTTCTTTTTGCCATCAACGTATGGCAGCCCAAGGCTAGGTAAGGCAAGAAGTACTCCCAGGATGGGGTGACATACGTGCGGAGTTATAGATCGCGTTCAAAGAGCAAGCGATCGACACGATGTCACAGCACGACTTTTCAAACAACAGTTACGATGTTTGATGGACTTTATCTTGAAGCAACGTAAGTATATGTGGTGCTGTTAGATGCTGGAAGTACTTTGTTGAATGGCAAAAGAGAGGTTTGCCGCACGCACACATTGTTCTTTGGATGGCGAAAACCAATACGGTTCATGGACCTTGCGGACGCTACAATCCCACAGAACATTCAGCATTCAATTTAGAAGAGTGAATATAGAAGTTGACAACACATGAATTGTACTATATTCCCCACTATTGCTTAGTTCACATTCAAAACTCATATCAATTTTGAGTATTGCAGTTTGGTGAAATCGATAAAATACGTTTGTAAGTACGTCACCAAAGGAAGCAATATTGCGGTTATTGGTCTTGAACGATACGGTCGATACGTGAACTGCAATAAGCTCTTTGTAGGATATTTACTTTTGCAAATCATAAGCGTTTTCCGACAGTTGTGCATCTCGCAGTTAATTTGGAGAATAGTGATAGAGTGTATTTCAACCCAGAGAATAAAATACAGCCAGTGAAACACCGCCAGCAACAAAATTAACATTGACGAGTTTTTCTCAAGTTTCGTCAGTGATCCGTTTGCGAGAACATTGTTCTATTCGGAAATACCTTGATATTATACATGGAATGCGTCGTCGAAGAAATAGTTAGGCAGAAAGCAAGGGCAATCAGTAGATGGACATCCAGGTGTCCTTCATGTGCCAAAACTGTGTAATGGAACCCGACAGATTGTGACGCAGCTATCGAATACAAGGAGGCAGAATGCTTGATTCTACAAATTCTAACGATTTGCCATTTCAGTTCAAACGTATTCCGTTTCCAGTGAAAATTGCATTTGAGGTGACAATCAACAGGACACAAGGATAGTCGCATAGCGTGTGGCATAAATTCGGAAATGCTATGTTTTTCACACGGCCAGATATACGTGGCGTGCTCACGAGATGGAAAACCATCTTTTCAGTACACAGATATACGTGGCGTGCTCAAGAGTTGGAAACCCTCTTTTCTGTACACCGGAACAGAAACCAAAAATGTTGTTTATCAAGCTGCGTTACATTGGAAAAAAATTGTATGATATATTCCACTTTCTTTTCATTGCAAAAGACATAATTTCACGCAGGACAACGGCTGCGGGGCCAGCTAGTAACTTTAATGAAAAAGTAATTTTGACGAAGTATTTATATCACGGGGTTTGCGTCTGGTTCCCTTCCTAATGAACTGCTAATTTTCAAAATCGGTGATTTTGCGAAATTTTCATTTACCACTTGACGTGGTTTGACCTTTTAGAAATCAATATTAAACTTGATTTTCATGACATATGACTTAATTTCATGGAAAAACGCTCAAAAATGGGGCTCATCGAATTTTTTGCTTCAAAAGAAGTCGTGACGGCCATTTGAATAAATAATATATTCCAAACTCAATTGTACTTCACAATAAAAAAAAATCAAAAAATTTGTTTCTACTTAAATATTAGTGTATTGTTTTATAGAAAGCATTCGGGAGCGGAAAAAGCTCCGTATGGCAAAAATCATCCAAATCGCACTATCTGACTATATTCAGACACACGAATCAGATCAAAATTATAAAGGTACCAAAAGAAAGTTACTTGCAGAACTGTCCGAGAAAATTCATAACGAGAGTCAAAAATTACAAGTATTTACGCGTGCATCTTAGAGAAACGCAACCAATATTTTTTCAAGCAGCGCTTGGCAAATGAACAAAAAGGTAGCCAGCATATAAAACCAAATCCATATAATAATGACAGACAAGTAAAAAAATCAAAACCAAGATGGATTGTCCACGTCTAAATAATTATCCGAATAAAAGATTCTTTCCAAACTACAAACTCAGAGAGGGAACGCTTTGAGCAAAGACTAATTAAACACTTCCCTCGTAAAGAAGCAATTATGGCAGCATAAGTTTAGATTGAAGATAATATATCGAAATTTACAAAAAGAACAGGTACAAATTATAATAAAGCAAGTAAGGAAGGGCTAAGTTAAGGTGAGACTGAACATTTTATACTTTTGCAAATTGCAAGAAAGAAAGCCAGGGAAGTATTATAAGGTGTAAAACCGGTCATATGGGTAGAGTCACCCTGATTTTGACCATCGGCACTGGTTTTCCTGATTTTCGTGAGAAATGCACTGATTCCCTGGTTTCCTCCTGAATCAGCAATTTTTTTTAATTATTATTTTTTTTGAGCGAGTGCGTGAAAAAAAGTGAGCATCACAGTGTTTTAGCCTAATTGAGCTTTTTGAATTTGCGCGCCACGCGTAAATCTCGCCCGAGTTCAACTCGCGCAGGTTTTTTTTCGGTATAAAATTCTTGCGCGAGTTGAACTCGGTTAAGTTTTGGAACGCGCACCATATGATAATGCCATCATACATACATGTATACCTTCTTCTTCTTCTTCTTTATTGGCGTAGACACCGCTTACGCGATTATAGCCGAGTTGTCAACAGCGCGCAAGTCGTTCCTTCTTTTCGCTACGTAGCGCCAATTGGATATTCCAAGCAAAGCCAGGTCCTTCTCCACCTGGTCTTTCCAAAGGAGTGGAGGTCTTCCTCTTCCTCCGCTTCCACGGCGGGTACTTCGTCGAATACTTTCAGAGCTGGAGTGTTTTCGTCCATCCTGACAACACGACCTAGCCAGCGTAGCCGTCTCTTTAATTCGCTGAATTATGTCGATGTCGTCGTATATCTCGTACAGCTCATCGTTCCATCGAATACGGTATTCGCCGTGGTTAATACGCCAAGGACCATAAATCTTTCGCAGAATTTTTCTCTCGAAAACTCGTAACGTCGACTCATCGGTTGTTGTCATCGTCCAAGCCTCTGCACCATACAGCAGGACGGGAATTATGAGTGACTTATAGAGTTTGGCTTTTGTTCGTCGAGAGAGGACTTTACTTTCAATTGCCTACTCAGTCCGAAGTAGCACCTGTTGGCAAGAGCAATCCTGCGTTGGATTTCCAGGCTGACATTGTTGGTGGTGTTAATGCTGGTTCCTAAATAGACGAAATTATCTACAACTTCAAAGTTATGACTGTCAACAGTGACGTGAGTGCCAAGTCGCGAGCGCGACGACTGTTTGTTTGATGACAGGAGATATTTCGTCTTGCCCTCGTTCACTGCCAGACCCATTTCTTTTGCTTCCTTGTCCAGCCTGGAGAAAGCAGAACTAACGGCGCGGGTGTTGAGGCCGATGATATCAATATCATCGGCATACGCCAGCAGCTGTACACTCTTATAGAAGATGGTACCTTCTCTATTTAGTTCTGCGGCTCGAACTATTTTCTCCAAAGAAGATTGAAGAAGTCGCACGATAGGGAATCGCCTTGTCTGAAACCTCGTTTGGTATCGAACGGCTCGGAGAGGTCCTTCCCGATCCTGACGGAGCTTTTGGTGTTACTCAACGTCAGTTTACACAGCCGTATTAGTTTTGCGGGGATACCAAATTCAGACATCGCGGCATAAAGGCAGCTCCTTTTCGTGCTGTCGAAAGCAGCTTTGAAATCGACGAAGAGGTGGTGTGTGTCGATTCTCCTTTCACGGGTCTTTTCCAAGATTTGGCGCATGGTGAATATCTGGTCGGTTGTTGATTTTCCAGGTCTGAAGCCACACTGATAAGGTCCAATCAGTTTGTTGACGGTGGGCTTTAATCTTTCACACAATACGCTCGATAGAACCTTATATGCGATGTTGAGGAGGCTAATCCCACGGTAGTTGGCGCAGATTGTGGGGTCTCCTTTTTTATGGATTGGGCATAGCACACTTAAATTCCAATCGTTGGGCATGCTTTCGTCCGACCATATTTTACAAAGAAGCTGATGCATGCTCCTTATCAGTTCTTCGCCGCCGTGTTTGAATAGCTCGGCCGACACCCTACCGCTTTTTTGTTCTTCAGGCGGGCAATTGCTATTCGAACTTCTTCATGGTCGGGTAATGGAACGTCTGCTCCATCGTCATCGATTGGGGAATCGGGTTCGCCTTCTCCTGGCGTTGTGCGTTCACTGCCATTCAGCAGGCTGGAGAAGTGTTCCCTCCATAATTTAAGTATGCTCTGGGCATCGGTCACTAGATCACCTTGGGGGTTCTACAAGAGTATGCTTCCGGTCTTGAAACCTTCTGTAAGCCGCCGCATTTTTCGTAGAATTTTCGAGCATTACCCCTGTCGGCCAGCTTATCAAGCTCTTCGTACTCACGCATTTCGGCCTCTTTCTTCTTCTGTCTACAAATGCGTCTCGCTTCCCTCTTCAACTCTCGGTATCTATCCCATCCCGCACGTGTAGTGGTCGATCGTTACGTTGCGAGGTAGGCAGCCTGTTTTCTCTCCGCTGCGACACGGCACTCCTCGTCGTGCCAGCTGTTCTTTTGCACTTTCCGAAAACCAAATCCAAATCAATAGGGAATACATTTATTTAATTCCTCTGTTTCACAATTTTTTTTTAAATTTTACATAAATAAATGGATATTTCATTTATGGTGGACTCCTCCTCCTCGGAAGCAAAACAGCGAGATAGTAAAACGACTTTATTTTACATATATGTTTTTCATTCTAATAAATGTAACTTTCTTTATAGAAAAAGAAATTAGCCGTTTTTGCATCGCCGAAGCAAACACGCAGATTCTGCGATGGTACTGCAACAAATTTTGGGACCATTGGTTGGATGGAATCTCGGCAAGGGGAATTAATAAAACGGCTTTCAGTTGTGGAAAGTGATCTTGCTTATAAGGTATTTATTGAAATACAGTTACCGTATTTTAAAATTATTTAATAATTATTTTAAATATCAGATGCCCG
>NW_026089624.1:25012554-25052787 GCF_024586455.1 Bactrocera neohumeralis | reverse complement strand
AAAAAAGGGAAATACTTTTTGGGAGTGTTATGCGTCGTTTGGAAACTTTCGAAAAAGAGAGGGGCCTTTCAAATTGGGGAAAGTATGACACCGTCATACGACGGGAAAACCCATATCTTGGGACCTACTTGACCCATATCAACCAAAATTGGCACATAATATCTGCTACAAGAATGGGAGAAATCCTGGCAACAACCCGCCTACTGCCTATATAACATAATATGAAATTATATCTGATACTTTCACATTCCAAAAAGTAAATAGAACACCAATTAAAGTAACGGAATACAATTTTGCTTAAATAATGCTTTGAAGTATGCCAAATTATGACACAATCTTTTCTAAATTGTACCGAAACTGACCAAGCCTAATATGGATGAAAATCGGGTGAAAACTTGATCTATCTCTATCTATATCTATAAAACAAAGACGGGTTTGTTCGAACACTTATAACTCGAGATCTCTGAACCAATTTTCATGGTTATTGATTCGTTGGATTTGTCTCCCTCAATAGCAGAATACATAATGAAAAACAATGAAAACTCGATATGTGTAATGAATACTTAATCTTCTTATCAGAGAACTGCAACGTATAATAAATTTTTGTGTATACTTAAGTACTGATCCTTTACTCTGTCTGATTTTGCAGTTCAGTTCATGTACACGTAGCGATTTGTTTTCTTCAAGCTCAGCGATTGAGAACAACTTTATCACTAGCGATCGGCTTATACCTGATTTGTTTATGAACGTTCGTATCAGCAGAAAATACCCAAGTGATGCAAACTCATGCTTCAAATGATTGACATGATTGACAGCTTTCGTTTTTATATATCATCCCTAAACACTGATTTTCTCTAGTGCACTTCTGTTCTATTTCAACTACATATGTATGTATACACATGCATGTTTGTATATACATATATATATGTTATAGGTAAATGGAATTCCATCAGTACATACATACATACAACCAATGTATGTATGTACGTACTGATGCAATTTCCATTGTTTACGCTTGAAAATTTGTAACATGCACATTTTCAAAGCTCATACATTTTTTTGCCACATTACGATTCAAATCAGTCCAGCAGAAAATTGTTGTTGTTTGCTGTACTCAGATTTACTCGAAGATTTACTTATAGTTTACAAAAGTTTTCATTTCATTCAAACAATCGTCGTAACGCTTTACTGACATGATACGATTGCAAACTGAAGCCAGCCATACATTTACACGATTGTGATTGCCGAAGAACAGATTGTTCGTGTTGCATCAGGTCAGCGTTGACGCTGGCAGATACACGAATTGATTAAAAATGTTGTCTATGCTGGAACTGAATTGATTTGATTGCGTTTTGGCACTACTGTTTGTTCTGATTTTATCATACTGTTGCAGCTCTCTGCTTCTTATATATACTTTTTTTTCATACAAATTTTTTCAATATTTGTTTGTTTTGTTTTAATATTTTGATTTGTTAATTATTTGAATCGTTCATTTCGGTCGCTTGCTTTTATTCCGGCTATTTAAAAGAAAATTTTTGAAAATTATTCAGTGAAAACTTTGTGTGTTGTAGATTGAAATTTGTTACGAAGCCACGAAGAGGTCGCCGTAAAATCGGTCGGCGTTCTTTTTGCCATCAACGTATGGCAGCCTACAAGCAAGGCAAGTAAGAAGTACTCCCAAAATGCGATGACATACGTGTGAATTATGGATCGGTCATTCAGCAAGCGATCGTCACGATATCAGCACGACTTTTCAAACAACAGTTACGATGTCTGATGGACTTTATCTTGAAGCAACGTATGGTATATAAGATGCTGTTAGATGCTGGATGTATTTTGTTGAGTAGCAAAAAAGATGTTTGCCGCACGCACACATTCTTCTTCGGTTGGGGATGGTGGTTACACCAGATCAAATTGATGCACGAAACATATCCACGTGCTTTTCTTTTCAGAAACACAAACTAGAAATGATGTATATCCGTCGCTCACCAGATGGCAATGGCAGAACATTTAGCATTCAATTTAGAGGCGTGAATATCGAAGTTAACAACACATCGAAGTCGACAACATATGGATCGTACCATATTCGCCACTGTTGTCTAATTCACATTTAAAAGTCATGCCAATGTTGCGTATTGCAAATTGGTGAAATCGATAAAATACGTGTGTAAATACGTCACCAAAGGAAGCAACGCATGGCGGTTACTGGTCTTGAACGATACGGTCTGCCATTGAACTGCAATAACGTTTTCGGAAATACCTTGATATTATACATACAATTACAATTGCAGGAACATGATAATCACAGGAATGAAGTTCAAATTCGCATCAGTTATGGGATACGACCAAAAATGCGAGGAAATGCGTGTCAAAGTTTCAAAGCGTCCGTCAATGCTCCGGTAATAGGTTCGTTCAAAGTTGTGATGCTAGTTCTGATCGAAAACATTTTACCAACATATTCTAGACAATTTAAGCCTTCGATTTGTAAAATAAAAAAATTAATTTTTAAAGAAATTTATAATATTTGAATTATAAACTATCGAAAAAACAAAAATTTCAAGTACAGTCTGGCTTGCGATTGACCTGGAAAACCTGGAAATGTCAGGGAATTTGAAATTTCTGGAACAGTCAGTGAAAAGTCAGAATTTTAACTTGGGTCAGGAAATTTATAATTTATTTTTATTATGTTTACAGCATTTTAAAAATTTTCAATTCGAAATTGAGATGATGTTTTAAATTCTCGCGTTATTTAAACCAGCTACACTTCTGCCAAACAGCTGACTAGATTTAAAAACGATGCTCTCATGAAAATTCGTTGAAAACCGGGTATTATTTGTATACATACTTCGTAAATGTATGCTAAAAGTAATTGGAATTGAAAATGTTGAGAGATTCAAAAAAGAATTGTAATCCGAAAAAATACGTGTGTAAATACGTCACCAAAGGAAGCAACATGGCGGTTACTGGTCTTGAACGATACGGTCGATACGTGAACTGCAATAAAGCGCTTTGTATGATATTTACTTTTGCAATTCATGAACGTTTTCCGACTGTTGTGCGTCTCGCAGTTAATTTGGAGAATGACCAAATAGTCTATTTCAACACAGAGAATACAGTACAGACAGAGAAAACACCCCCAGCAACAAAATTAACATTTACGATTTGTTTCTCAACTTTCGTCAGTGAACCGTTTGCGAGAACTTGCTCTATTCGGAAATATCTTGATATTATACATACAATTACAATTACAATTGCTGGAACATGATAATCACTGGAATGAAGTTCGCACACTTTTCGCGATGATCAGCCA
Source organism: Bactrocera neohumeralis (assembly GCF_024586455.1). Classification (NCBI taxonomy): domain Eukaryota; kingdom Metazoa; phylum Arthropoda; class Insecta; order Diptera; family Tephritidae; genus Bactrocera; species Bactrocera neohumeralis. The sequence continues at coordinate 25,049,477 of NW_026089624.1, read as the reverse complement.
TCAAATTAGCGTCAATTATGGAATACGAACAAAAATGACATTGCCGAAGACATTTTACATCGTATTCGCTAAGAATTGGAAATGGGTAAATTCCGGTTGATACTTCCGGTGGTTTGATATCAATTCCATTTGCCGTTTATCAATTCACGAAAGATGAACTCATCACGAATCTTTGGACATTGGACAAATTATCGTAACTACGATTCCTTAAATGCACGCGCAATGTTAGCTGCCAAAAATACCGATGTTGTTGACTTAAACTGGAAGATTCAAAGTCAAATTCCGAGAGACTTGCGCTCATACAAATTGATCGATCGTGGAATTTCTAAATTCTTTGAATAGGCTTGGTATGCCACCGCATCATTTGCGTCTCAAAGTTGGATCTGTCATTATTATGTTTCGCAATCTTTATGCGCCGAAATTTTGTAATGGAACTCTACCGATTGTGGCGCAGCTATCAAATACAAAGGGCAGAATGCTTGATTCTACAATTCTCTGAGTTCTAACGATTTGCCATTTCAGTTCAAACGAATTCAGTTTCCAGAGAAAATTGCATTTGAGACACAAGGATAGTCGCATAGTGTATGGTATACATTTGGAAATGCTATGTATTTCACTCGGACAGATATACGTGGCCTGCTCACGAGTTGGAAAACCATCTTTTCTATAGTACACCGGAACAGAAACCAAAAAATGTTGTTTATCAAACTGCGATACATTGAAAAAAAGTGAAATGATAAATTCAACTTTTTCATTTCTAAACACATAATTTCACGGACAACGACTTTGGTCAGCTAGTTACTCTATATACCGGACTGTCTAACTGGTTTTTCGTATAGAACTGTCTGTCTTTTTTATAAGTGGCTGTAACTTGTCGTTATTAAGATATCTTCAAACTGTACACATATTCCTTGTCCCCATAAGACAATTCTTTTAAAATTTTAATCGTAAAAGGACTCACTTTTTCCTCCCCAAATGCCATTAATCGAAAGCGATACTTATGTATGTGTCTCTCTTCGTTATTTCTAAGATTTCTTCTGGTTTTGCCTTCTTTGTTTATTTCCCTTGTTTGATGTCTTACGTGTTGAGTTTTTGTTCTCTTCGGGTTTTTTAAAAACTACTAAAAGTGTCATCTGCCGTATGTTTTGGTTTTGTTTCCCCCGTTTATTTTGCTTATTTGAAATTTTTACCGAAACGCCCGTATTTGATATAACACAATTCTACATTCTATTGTTTTGTTTTAGTTGGTTTCGCGGCCGTTTAAATATAAGATCAATTAATATATGTTTAAGTACATATTTATTTATTATTATTTTTTCTTTTGTGTCTTTTAATTGTTCAAGTCTCTAGTTAACTGAATATAATAACGAAAATTTCCACCACTTGGTGAGATTCTTTTCAAATTCATAGGTGCCGAGTATTTCCATTTTGTTCTGCAAAGTAATCCTCACCGATTATGTGGGGAATACTTACGCATTTTTAGCCTTTGATGATGTATCCCGTCGTTTTGTTCGTCTTTAATTCACCTTTTACTACTTTGGCAATAAAAAGGTGACATTGAACAAATTTATTTTGTTGAATTCTTCATTTTTCAACAAAATAAATTAATTAAATTTTAAATGTGTTCACAATATTTTATATTCTTTATGTTAAGATAATCTTAATTTTTTTTATTTTTATTCACAATTTGAAATGGTTTTCGCTGCAAATATAATTTTGTATATAAGTATACACACTGCTGCTAGTGCACAACCACACGCACGACAGAAAGGGTTTTTCAGTTCTGGATTACAAAAGAAATGAATGCGGATCGATACCGTTGATTTTCGGCGAAATCGATCCTTTTGATCAGTTAGGTGGTGAAAACGGTAACGAATGGTGTATGTGTGTAGTGTGGTTGGTTTTGTGGCGTGTGATGAGTGTGTTGTGTGATGAATGTTATGTTGTGTGGAGGAGCGATGTTCGCAAATTGAACATGTTTATTTTCTTAAATAAGATAAGTTAAGAAATTTGTAATACTTAAGATCATAAAAACGTATACAGTCCACTAATAATCAGAAATCATGTTCAAATATCATTGAACATGCTTGATTTTATGCGACTTTGCGCGATTCTACTAAATCTCGGCTATCTTTTTACATATTAATAAACATACATATGTATGTATTGGGTTTAAACAGCCAACGGGTACATGCAATGCTCATCGCCAAAAATAAAAATGCGTTGCAGACACCCTGGTCATAAAGGAAAGCATAAGATTATCACACACACACACACATAGCCTTTTTTCCAAAAAAACCCCATGTCGGTAGCAGGAATTTGAAACAATATGCTGCAATACATATAAACATACACACGTAACCTTACATATATTTAGTTATTTAAGATAGTTTTAAAATTTGTTATAAGCAAGAAAAATACAAATAAAAATCAGATTTTGAAAGACAATCTCAACTGAAAAAGATTATTTTTATTTTACATATTTTCTTCCCCACCAGTTAAGGGGCAAAAGAAAACTTAAAAATAAAATTTCAAATAGCCTCATCTGCCAAAGGCCCCCCACCCAAGGTAAGGAACTGCAAATTCTTTTATTAAGCGAGATGCCATGTCGCATAAACAAAATGTTTGATGTCCGAATATTTTGTATTTGGCACTAATACTCGGACTTGTATATAAATGTATGTACAAATATACGTACATATGTACTTATATCTTGTGCAATTGAGAGCTCGTTGAAGAGATCAATTCGCTTTTTACATTAGCATGCACAAATTGTTTGTATGATTTTCTGAGTTATGTTCTTAAGCGATTGAGAGCTCGTTAGAAAGATCAATTCGCTTTTTGTATGCAATCCTGTTTTGTTTTTGTTTGCCAAAGAACAAGAGGTATTGCCGGATAAGGACTTTGAATATTTATTTGTACTAATATGTGTCACAGGCAGATTCTTTGCCGTATGTTTGTATACTCGTATAAATGTTATTATATTTTTTTGAAAAAGTGAGAGATGAGTGGGAGATGAAACCGTTTTTTTTTTTCGTTGTGCTCTTATGTATTAGACCCGCCGTCTAATATGCAAAACAGATATAAACATATGTACATATATGTGTAAAATGCAAATGTAAAATGGATTAAATACGCTCAGGTTGGTTACAGTTAAAGAGCCTTTAGGTCTTTACATATATGTATGTATGTGCATGTGTTGCCTTAATGCCGTCTGCGTTTTTGTTCCTCTTCCTTTCTCCACATTTTTCTCCTGAGGTTTGTAGCCGCTTCCAGGTACACCTTTTATTTTTGTTTTTTATACTCGCAACAATGTTGCTAAGGAGAGTATTATAGTTTTGTTCACATAACGGTTGTTTGTAAGTCCTAAAACTAAAAGAGTCAGATATAGGGTTATATATACCAAAGTGATCAGGGCGACGAGTAGAGTCGAAATCCGGATGTCTGTCTGTCCGCCCGTCTGTCCGTCCGTCCGTGCAAGCTGTAACTTGAGTAAAAATTGAGATATCATGATGAAACTTGGTACACGTATTCCTTGGCTCCATAAGAAGGTTAAGTTCGAAGATGGGCAAAATCGGCCCACTGCCACGCCCACAAAATGGCGGAAACCGAAAACCTATAAAGTGTCATAACTAAGCCATAAACAAAGATATTAAAGCGAAATTTGGCACAAAGGATCGCATTAGGGAGGGGACATATTTGGACGCAATTTTTTTGGAAAAGTGGGCGTGGCCCCGCCCCCTACTAAGTTTTTTGTACATATCTCGGAAACTACTATAGCTATGTCAACCAAACTCTACACAGTCGTTTTCTTCAGGCATTTCCATATACAGTTCAAAAATGGAAGAAATCGGATAATAACCACGCCCACCTCCCATACAAGGTTATGTTGAAAATCACTAAAAGTGCGTTAACCGACTAACAAAAAACGTCAGAAACACTAAATTTTACGGAAGAAATTGCAGCAGGAAGCTGCCATCCAGGCTTTTTAAAAATTGAAAATGGGCGTGGCCTCGCCCACTTATGGACCAAAAACCATATCTCAGGAACTACTAGACCGATTTCAATGAAATTCGGTATATAATATTTCTTAACACCCTGATGACATGTACGAAATATGGCTGAAATCGGTTCACAACCACGCCTTCTTCCAATATAAAGCTATTTTGAATTCCATCTGATGCCTTCTCTGTATAATACGAATATAAACATTAGGAACCAATGATGATAGCGGAATAAAACTTTACACAAATACGGTATTTGAAAAATATGTAAATGACGGATAATGAAATCTCGATTATCACTTTATCATGCGAGAGTATAAAATGTTCGGTGACACCCGAACTTAGCCCTTCCTTACTTGTTTTTTATATTGTTTAGGCGCTTTTAGACTTAGCTCTCGATTAATGTTTTGTTTGTTCGCGTCCGATTGCCTGTGTGTTTTTTGTTTTTATTTTCTGTTCTCATTTTTTTTTTGGTTTTTTGTTATCTGCACTTTGTATCACTTCACTTTGTTACCGAAATTGGTTTGTTTTTTGTCACTTTGTTTTGTTTTTTTTTGTTCTGCTTGGGTCAAAAATTGAGATATTCATGTTTTTTTTTTTTTATTTTGCCACCAAACATAGATGTGGCAGAATGTTGTTTTTCTCCAATAGGCCTCTCTTGAAGTTCGAAGATGAATAAATGGATGCCCAATTTAGTGGGAAGCATCCACCACTTTATTTTCAGTTCAATAATGGCAATTCGGCAAAAGGAAACACATTAATTTAAATGGCTAAACACTTTAGGGTTAACTTTATTGAAGCAGATATGCAAAAAAATGATTGCGCATTAACGGCGACCATATCACGCAGGAGAGATTCGAAATATATCCGTAGCGCACAGGACTGGCCGCGAGCAGTTATGGTGACGTTGTTAGCGAAAATTTGGCGCGCGGGATTGTTTTGAAAACGAAAAAGTGAGACGAATTGAATCTGCTTTCCCGTTGCCCATCTTTTGTTGAGTGGTTTGGCGTACAGGTGTGTTGAGTTGTGCTTTAGTGTCATCAGCTGTGGTGAATTGCACTGTAACATTAGGATGCGCCAATTTTACCGGGTAGGGGGGTGGATCATTTAAACAGCCGGAAAGACCTAAAAACAGTCCTTTTCTTTTTCCCATACTAACGAATGAATGTTCGTTTGTTACTAATGCTAAGATAACGGCTGCACCAATCTTGATGAAATTTTCAGAGGTTGTTTGCTAGGGATCGGGGAAGGTTTAGAAATAGAAATACCGTATGCTTTTCCTGAGGAAAAGTCGAAAAATTGGATTGTTTCAAAAAGTAACTTTTTTCCATACAGATTTTTTTCAATTTGTTTGTTTTGTTTTTCAATATTTTGATTCGTAAATTATTTGAATCGTTCTATTTCGGTCGCTTGCTTTTTTATTCCAGTTATGCAAAAAACGAAAAAATATTGAAAATTATTACGGAAAACTTTACGTGTGTTTCACACAAAGAGATCAATTGCAGATTGAAATTTGTTACGGTCGGCGTTCGTTTTGCCATCAACGTATGGCAGCCCAAGGCTAGGTAAGGCAAGAAGTACTCCCAGGATGGGATGACATACGTGCGGAGTTATAGATCGCGGTCAAAGAGCAAGCGATCGACACGATGTCACAGCACGACTTTTCAAACAACAGTTACGATGTTTGATGGACTTTATCTTGAAGCAACGTAAGTATATGTGGTGCTGTTAGATGCTAGAAGTACTTTGTTGAATGGCAAAGAGAGGTTTGCCCTGATGACATTGTTCTTTGGATGGCGAAAACCAATACGGTTCATGGACCTTGCGGACGCTACAATCCCACAGAACATTCAGCATTCATTCACAGTGAGCAGTGAGTCGTCGCCGTGTACTGACGTATTTTTTTCTGCTCCAAGTTTTTTTATTTTATCGCTATTAATGCCGTGTGTTTGCGGGCATAGAGTTGACCGTGCTCAGCCCAAGATTGGTTGCCATAAATGCAATCAAATATTTCACTTGTCGTGCGTGAATCTATCACAGGCTGATGTAGATTTCTTGGTGAAATCTAAAAATGCCTTTTATTGCAAAGCCTGCGCGGTAGTTCGGAGAAATTCCATTCGCTCGCCGCCTGCGTCGCCATCAGTGCGCGAAGTTCATTGCACTTTTAATTTAAGTTCGCAACAACAAAATTCTGAACACTCGAATAGTGAAATAGCTGAACCTTTGTTGGAGCATAACAAAGAAAATGTAGTGCTTAATTCTCTTTTACGGGAAGTAAGTTCACTGAGAAGTGAACAAACAAACGATGTGATGATCGTAAATCGTTAATCGCTATGCTTAACGAACTCAAATCAGAGATCTGCACTGTGCATAAGAAATTGTCCGACAATGTCAATTTCTCCGCTGCCAACCCCACTCTTACTGCTGCGACTGCTGTTGTTACCAGTGACTCCACAATCGCTGCTCCGTCTAACACCACTGTTCCTGCTAATAACGTGTGTGAGAACTATCTTTTAGGTACTCTCTGCAGCTTTTTTTGTTCGCGCCTATTGCGAGTACAAATGCTCCGTTGTTTTGCTCCCACTGATTTTGTGTATATTTTATTGTTTAGGCTACTTCGAAAGCACTCTTTTAGACTTCGCTCTCGATTAATGTTTTGTCCTTAGGTATCGCGTGTCCGATTGCCTGTGTATGTTTTTTGTTTTTATTTTCTGTTCTCTTTTTTTTTTGGTACTTTTTTGTTATTGTTTTGGTGCTTTTACTTTTCCCAAGAAATTGTACTAAGAACTGTGCAATTTTGTATATTTTGTTTTTATAATTTTGTTTTTTCACTAATGTTGTAGAGTTTGGTTTTGTAATGTTTCGGAACTGTGTTTTCTAATATTTTCCTGATTGTGATTATGATTAGGTTTTTAGTTTTCTTTTTTGTTTTTGTTCGTTTCTGCACTTTGTATCACTTCACTTTGTTACCGAAATTGGTTTGTTTTTTGTCACTTTGTTTTGTTTTTTTTTGTTCTGCTTGGGTCACTGCACTTATGTAGTTTATTCTGTTTTTTTTTTTTGTTTATTTTGCCACCAAACTAGTAGATGTGGCAGAATGTTGTTTTTTTCTCCAATAGTGCCTCTCTGTGAGGCTCGAAGGACCATGAATAAATGGATGCCCAATTTAGTGGGAAGCATCCACCACTTTATTTTCAGTTCAATAAGCACCCAGCAATTCGGCAAAGGAAAACACATTAATTTAAATGGTATTAAACACTTTAGGGTTAACTTCGATCGATTTATTGAAACCAGATATGTAAAAATGATTGCGCATGTTAACGGCGACCATATCACGCAGGACCGCTGAGATTCGAAATATATCCGTAGCGCACAGGACTGGCCGCGAGCAGTAACCGTATGGTGACGTTGTTAGCGAAAATTGCGGCGCGCGGGATGGGTGTCGGAAAACGAATGTTGACGTGCGAATTGTGTTCAATGAGAGACGAATTGAATCTGCTTTCCCGTTGCCCATCTTTTTGTTGAGTGGTTTGGCGTACAGGTGTGTTGAGTTGTGCTTTAGTGTCATCAGCTGTGGTGAATTGCACTGTAGCATTAGGATGCGCCAATTTTACCGGGTAGGGGGTGGATGCTTAACTCATTTAAACAGCCGGAAAACCCTAAAAACAGTCCTTTTCTTTTTCCCATACTAACGAATGAATGTTCGTTTGTTACTAACGCTAAGAGAACGGCTGCACCAATCTTGATGAAATTTTCAGAGGTTGTTTGCTGTGGATCGGGGAAGGTTTAGAAATAGAAATACCGTATGCTTTTCCTGAGGAAAAGTCGGAAAATTGGATTGTTTCAAAAAGTAACTCTTTTCCATACAGATTTTTTTCAATTTGTTTGTTTTGTTTTTCAATATTTTGATTTGTAAATTATTTGAATCGTTCTATTTCGGTCGCTTGCTTTTTTATTCCAGTTATGCAAAAGAAAAAATATTGAAAATTATTCCGTGAAAACTTTAAAAAAAAAAAAAAAATCAAAAATTGAAAATTGTTACGAGGCCACGAAGAGGTCGCCCTAATATCGGTCGGCGTTCTTTTTGCCATCAACGTATGGCAGCCCAAGGCTAGGTAAGGCAAGAAGTACTCCCAGGATGGGGTGACATACGTGCGGAGTTATAGATCGCGTTCAAAGAGCAAGCGATCGACACGATGTCACAGCACGACTTTTCAAACAACAGTTACGATGTTTGATGGACTTTATCTTGAAGCAACGTAAGTATATGTGGTGCTGTTAGATGCTGGAAGTACTTTGTTGAATGGCAAAAGAGAGGTTTGCCGCACGCACACATTGTTCTTTGGATGGCGAAAACCAATACGGTTCATGGACCTTGCGGACGCTACAATCCCACAGAACATTCAGCATTCAATTTAGAAGAGTGAATATAGAAGTTGACAACACATGAATTGTACTATATTCCCCACTATTGCTTAGTTCACATTCAAAACTCATATCAATTTTGAGTATTGCAGTTTGGTGAAATCGATAAAATACGTTTGTAAGTACGTCACCAAAGGAAGCAATATTGCGGTTACTGGTCTTGAACGATACGGTCGATACGTGAACTGCAATAAGCTCTTTGTAGGATATTTACTTTTGCAAATCATAAGCGTTTTCCGACAGTTGTGCATCTCGCAGTTAATTTGGAGAATAGTGATAGAGTGTATTTCAACCCAGAGAATAAAATACAGCCAGTGAAACACCGCCATCAACAAAATTAACATTGACGAGTTTTTCTCAAGTTTCGTCAGTGATCCGTTTGCGAGAACATTGTTCTATTCGGAAATACCTTGATATTATACATGGAATGCGTCGTCGAAGAAATAGTTAGGCAGAAAGCAAGGGCAATCAGTAGATGGACATCCAGGTGTCCTTCATGTGCCAAAACTGTGTAATGGAACCCGACAGATTGTGACGCAGCTATCGAATACAAGGAGGCAGAATGCTTGATTCTACCAATTCCTTTGAGTTCTAACGATTTGCCATTTCAGTTCAAACGTATTCCGTTTCCAGTGAAAATTGCATTTGAGGTGACAATCAACAGGACACAAGGATAGTCGCATAGCGTGTGGCATAAATTCGAAAATGTTTTTCACACGGCCAGATATATGGCGTGCTCACGAGATGGAAAACCATCTTTTCAGTACACAGATATACGTGGCGTGCTCAAGAGTTGGAAACCCTCTTTTCTGTACACCGGAACAGAAACCAAAAATGTTGTTTATCAAGCTGCGTTACATTGGAAAAAAATTGTATGATATATTCCACTTTCTTTTCATTGCAAAAGACATAATTTCACGCAGGACAACGGCTGCGGGGCCAGCTAGTAACTTAAATGAAAAAGTAATTTTGACGAAGTATTTATATCACGGGGTGTGCGTCTGGTTCCCTTCCTAATGAACTGCTAATTTTCAAAATCGGTGATTTTGCGAAATTTTCATTTACCACTTGACGTGGTTTGACCTTTTAGAAATCAATATTAAACTTGATTTTCATGACATATGACTTAATTTCATGGAAACACGCTCAAAAATGGGGCTCATCGAATTTTTTGCTTCGAAAGAAGTCGTGACGGCCATTTGAATAAATAATATATTCCAAACTCAATTGTACTTCACAATAAAAAAAATCAAAAAATTTGTTTCTACTTAAATATTTGTGTATTGTTTTATAGAAAGCATTCGGGAGCGGAAAAAGCTCCGTATGGCAAAAATCATCCAAATCGCACTATCTGACTATATTCAGACACACGAATCAGATAAAAATTATAAAGGTACCAAAAGAAAGTTACTTGCAGAACTGTCTGAGAAAATTCATAAAGAGAGTCAAAAATTACAAGTATTTACGCGTGCATCTTAGAGAAACGCAACCAATATTTTTTCAAGCAGCGCTTGGCAAATGAACAAAAAGGTAGCCAGCATATAAAACCAAATCCATATAATAATGACAGACAAGTAAAAAAATCAAAACCAAGATGGATTGTCCACGTCTAAATAATTATCCGAATAAAAGATTCTTTCCAAACTACAAACTCAGAGAGGGAACGCTTTGAGCAAAGACTAATTAAACACTTCCCTCGTAAAGAAGCAGTTATGGCAGCAAAAGTTTAGATTGAAGATAATATATCGAAATTTACAAAAAGAACAGGTACAAATTATAATAAAGCAAGTAAGGAAGGGCTAAGTTAAGGTGAGACTGAACATTTTATACTTTTGTAAATTGCAAGAAAAAAAGCCAGGGAAGTATTATAAGGTGTAAAACCGGTCATATGGGTAGAGTCACCCTGATTTTGACCATCGGCACTGGTTTTCCTGATTTTCGTGAGAAATGCACTGATTCCCTGGTTTCCTCCTGAATCAGCGATTTTTTTTAATTATTATTTTTTTTGAGCGAGTGCGTGAAAAAAAGTGAGCATCACAGTGTTTTAGCCTAATTGGGCTTTTTGAATTTGCGCGCCACGCGTAAATCTCGCCCGAGTTCAACTCGCGCAGGTTTTTTTTCGGTATAAAATTCTTGCGCGAGTTGAACTCGGTTAAGTTTTGGAACGCGCACCATATGATAATGCCATCATACATACATGTATACCTTCTTCTTCTTCTTCTTTATTGGCGTAGACACCGCTTACGCGATTATAGCCGAGTTGTCAACAGCGCGCAAGTCGTTCCTTCTTTTCGCTACGTAGCGCCAATTGGATATTCCAAGCAAAGCCAGGTCCTTCTCCACTTGGTTCTTCCAAGGGAGTGGAGGTCTTCCTCTTCCTCTGCTTCCCCGGCGGGTACTTCGTCGAATACTTTCAGAGCTGGAGTGTTTTCGTCCATCCTGACAACACGACCTAGCCAGCGTAGCCGCTGTCTTTTAATTCGCTGAATTATGTCGATGTCGTCGTATATCTCGTACAGCTCATCGTTCCATCGAATACGGTATTCGCCGTGGCTAACGCGCAAAGTACCATAAATCTTTCGCAGAACTTTTCTCTCGAAAACTCGCAACGTCGACTCATCGGTTGTTGTCATCGCCCAAGCCTCTGCACCATACAGCAGGACGGGAATTATGAGCGACTTATAGAGTTTAGCTTTTGTTCGTCGAGAGAGGACTTTACTCTTCACTTGCCTACTCAGTCCGAAGTAGCACCTGTTGGCAAGAGTTATCCTGCGTTGGATTTCCAGACTGACATTGTTGGTGGTGTTAATGCTGGTTCCTAAATAGACGAAATTATCTACAACTTCAATTATCTACAAGTTTTGACTGTCAACAGTGACATGAGTGCCAAGTCACGAGCGCGACGGCTCTTTGTTTGATGACAGGTGATATTTCGTCTTGCCCTCGTTCACTGCCAGACCCATTTCTTTTGCTTCCTTGTCCAGCCTGGAGAAAGCAGAACTAACGGCGCAGGTGTTGAGGCCGATGATATCAATATCATCGGCATACGCCAGCAGCTGTACACTCTTATAGAAGATGGTACCTTCTCTATTTAGTTCTGCGGCTCGAACTATTTTCTCCAAAAGCAGGTTGAAAAAGTCGCACGATAGGGAATCGCCTTGTCTGAAACCTCGTTTGGTATCGAACGGCTCGGAGAGGTCCTTCCCGATCCTGACGGAGCTTTGCGTGTTACTCAACGTCAGTTTACACAGCCGTATTAGTTTTGCGGGGATACCAAATTCAGATATCGCGGCAAAAAGACAGCTCCTTTTCGTGCTGTCGAAAGCAGCTTTGAAATTGACGAAGAGGTGGTGTGTGTCGATTCTCCTTTCACGGGTCTTTTCCAAGATTTGGCGCATGGTGAATATCTTGTCGGTTGTTGATTTGCCAGGTCTAAAGCCACACTGATAAGGTCCAATCAGTTTGTTGACGGTGGGCTTTAATCTTTCACACAATACGCTCGATAGAACCTTATATGCGATGTTGAGGAGGCTGATCCCACGGTAGTTGGTGCAGATTGTGGGGTCTCCTTTTTTATGGATTGGGCATAGCACACTTAAATTCCAATCGTTGGGCATGCTTTCGTTCGACCATATTTTACAAAGAAGCTGATGCATGCTCCTTATCAGTTCTTCGCCGCCGTGTTTGAATAGCTCGGCCGACAATCCGTCGGCCCCTGCCGCTTTTTTGTTCTTCAGGCGGGCAATTGCTATTCGAACTTCTTCAGGGTCGGGTAATGGAACGTCTGCTTCATCGTCATCGATTGGGGAATCGGGTTCGCCTTCTCCTGGCGTTGTGCGTTCACTGCCATTCAGCAGGCTGGAGAAGTGTTCCCTCCATAATTTAAGTATGCTCTGGGCATCGGTCACTAGATCACCTTGGGGGGTTCTACAAGAGTATGCTTCGGTCTTGAAACCTTCTGTAAGCCGCCGCATTTTTTCGTAGAATTTTCATGCTCTTCGTACTCACGCATTTTGGCCTCTTTCTTCTTCTGTCTACAAATGCGTCTCGCTTCCCTCTTCAACTCTCGGTATCTATCCCATCTCGCACGTGTAGTGGTCGATCGTAACGTTGCGAGGTAGGCAGCCTGTTTTCTCTCCGCTGCGACACGGCACTCCTCGTCGTGCCAGCTGTTCTTTTGCACTTTCCGAAAACCAAATCCAAATCAATAGGGAATACATTTATTTTAATTCCTCTGTTTCACAATTTTTTTTTAAATTTTACATAAATAAATGGATATTTCATTTATGGTGGACTCCTCCTCCTCGGAAGCAAAACAGCGAGATAGTAAAACGACTTTATTTTACATATATGTTTTTCATTCTAATAAATGTAACTTTCTTTATAGAAAAAGGAATTAGCCGTTTTTGCATCGCCGAAGCAAACACGCAGATTCTGCGATGGTACTGCAACAAATTTTGGGACCATTGGTTGGATGGAATCTCGGCAAGAGGAATTAATAAAGCGGCTTTCAGCTGTGAAAAGTGATCTTGCTTATAAGGTATTTATTGAAATACAGTTACCGTATTTTAAAATTATTTAATAATTATTTTAAATATCAGATGCCCGAACGTGCTGAGATGCAAGCGCAAATATAATTGTTGCGGGAGTGTAAGGTGCTCTCAGCAAAAACTTACCGCAGTGTAAGCTGCATCACTGGCGACGTTGTGAGTGAGAAGCAGGTTCTATTAAAAAACTTTCTCCCCATGTCGTCAGACGAAACAGTGTTGAAGATGGAGGAGCACCTTAAACATAAAGATCACGCTGACGCCATGGTAAGTTTGCCTTTCTTTCAATATATATGTATACTAGCTGACCCCGCAGCCGTTGTCCTGCGTGAAATCATATGCTTTGAAATGAAAAAAAATTGAAACTATATTGTGTCGAAAATGATTTATTTTCGATTTTTCTAAATTTTTTTAATAATTTTTTTGATTTCTTCGTCTTTCTTTTCAAGACGATCGATCGATTTATAGTGAGCGCGAAACCTCATAATCAGTCGGGTTCCATTACACAGTTTCCATGAAATTTGACTTTGAATCTTCAAATGATTTATGTCATTAACATCGGAAAATTTATTTTTGGACGATCGATCGATTTATATGAGCGCAAAAAATTGCTTTGCGTTTGTCATTAACATCGGTATTTTTGGCAACTAAAATTGCGCGTGCACTCAAGCAATTGCAGTTACGATAATTTTGCCAATGTTCGGATAAACATTCGTGATGAGTTCATCTTCCGCTGAAGTGAATTGACAAAAGGGAGGTGAAATTTATATCAAACCACTGGAAGTATCAACCGAAATTTTCCCATTTCCAATTCTTAGCGAATACAATGTAAAATGTCATCGGCAATGTCATTTTTTCGTATCCCATAATTAACGCGAATTCGAAGGCTGATATGTCGAAATGATCTTTGCGAAAACTATGCGAACTTCAGTGGCATGCGAAGTAACTATTGCATTGTCCTTCGTCTGTTTCCAGCGATTAGCATGTTCCAGCAAACGCAACTGCTGGCATGATTCTCAAAAAGTTGCACACACTGTACCATTCACAATACGCAATGACTTAAATGAAGTTGAACCGCGAGACGCACAACAGTCGGAAAACTTTCATGAACTGCAAAAGTAAACATCCTACAAAACGCTTTATTGCGGTTTACATATCGACTCATTTGATACTACTGATCTCATATTGTTCAAGGCCAATAACCGCTATGTTACTTTCTTTGGTGACGTACTTGCAAACGTATTTGATCGATTTCACCAATCTACAATATTCAACATTGACATGAGTTTTGAATGTGAATTAGACAAAAGTGGCGAATATGGTACGATCCATTTGTTTTCAACTTCGATGTGTTGTTAACGTCGATATTCACGACTCTAAATGCTAAATGTTCTGCCATTGTCGTCTGGTGAGCGACGCCGATACAGTGAATATCCATCATTTCTCATTTCCGTTTCCGAAACAAAAGCACATGAGTAGTGTTTCGTGCATGTATTGTCAGACATACAAACCAAAGTGGGATTGTAAGGTTCCCAAAGTCCATGAACCATATTGTTTTTCACCACTTCGTAGAATTCTGGATTCTTTGAATCAAGAATTTGCGCTGAAATGATTTCATCAATTTGATCTGGTGGAATCACCATCCGCATCCAAAGATGAATGTGTGCGTGCGGCAACACGCAACAGAATACATTCAGCATCTAACAGCACCATATATACCATAGGTTGCTTCAAGATAAAGACCGTCAAACATCGCAGCTATTGTTTAAAAATTCGTGCTGTGATATCGTTACGATCGCTAGCTGATTGACCGCGATCCATAATTCCGCACGTATGTCATCGCTTGATGGCAAAAAGAACGCCGACAAATATTAGCGCGACCTCTTCGTGGCTTCGTAACAAATTTCAATCAGTAACTTCGTCTGAAACACACATAAAGTTTTCACCGAATAATTTTCAATAATTTTTCCTTTGGATAGCCGGAATAAAGAAGCAAGCGACCGAACGTGAACGATTCAAATAATTTACAAATCAAAATATTGAAAAACAAAACAAACAAACATTGAAAAAAATGTGTATGAAAAATGTTACTTTTTGGAATTGTCCAATTTTCCGACTTCTCCTCATGAAAAGTATAAGGTATTTGTTTCTAAACCTTTCCCGATCCACAACAAACAACCTTTAAAAATTTCATAAACCGTTCTCTTAGTGTTACTAACAAACAAACATTCATTTTTATATATGTACATATGTATGTATGTAACGTTTGTATGGGGAAAAGGAAAAGACTGTTTTTAGGGGTTTTCCGGAAATTATTCGAACTTTTCTCGCCGTAAAAACCATCTTTGGACTTCAACGAACATTTAAGACAAAGAATTGGCTAAATTGGTCCAGGCGTTATTGAGTTATGAGCGTACATACATTTTGGCGATTCATTTTTATTTATATAGATTAGGGTGTTTTGTTTTTTTTTGAACTATTCATTTTTTTCAATCCCATCATGAAATTACCTTGGAAATACCCTAAGAAAATTTTATGAAAATTTGAGCCCTTGATATTAACATTAAGTACTGGACCAAGGCATGTAAATATGTTCCTTTGAAACGACCCCCCTTTTGATGACGACCATGGCAAACGAAATAAGGACTACGAAATAAAGGCATGTACCTGGAATGTCCGGTCCCTTAATTGGGAAGGTGCCGCTACCCAGCTGGTTGATGTCCTCGTGAAAATAAAGGCTGACATCTCCGCCGTCCAAGAAATGCGATGGACGGGCAAGGACAGAGACGAGTAGGTCCTTCTGGCCTTTACTACAGTGGCCATATAAAGGAGCGCAAGTTTGGTGTTGGATTCGTGGTAGGAGAGAGACTCCGTCTCCGAGTCCTATCATTCACTCCGGTGAATGAACGTCTATCCACAATCCGCATCAAAGTGAGGTTCTTCAACATATCGCTGATTTGCGCCCACGCCCCGACGGAAGAGAAGGACGATATGACCAAAGACGCCTTCTATGAGCGCTTGGAGCACACCTATGAGAGCTTCCCCCGCCACGATGCCAAAATCAGAGATGCATAACAAGATTCATCAAGCTACCTGGCTGTCTCCGGATCGAAAAACCACTAACAATCATGTTGTGATAGACGGAAGACACGTCTCCAGTGTTTTAGATGCGCGTGCGCTCCCAGGGTCCTAAAATTTACTCGGACAACTATCTTGTTGCAGCCAAGATTCACACCCGCCTCTGTGCAGCAAAAAACGCACGTCAACAAACACAAGGAAGGTTCGACGTCGAGAAGCTGCAATCACAACAGACAGCAGCACGATTTTCTACTCGGCTTGCACTCCTGCTCTCTGAGAGCACTCGTCAACAACTCGGTATAAGGAACTGTGGGACGGCATTTCAAACTCCTTACGTCCAGTATCACGTACAGCTGCTACCGAAACCATTGCTTTTCGCAAAATGCAAAAGAACAGCTGGTAAGACGAGGAGTGACGAGTCGCAGCGGAGAGAAAACAGACTGCCTACCTCGCAACGTTACGATCGACCACAACACGTGCGGGATGGGATAGATACCGAGAGTTGAAGAGGGTAGCGAGACACCTTTGCAGACAGAAAAAGAAAAAGGCCGAAAAGCGTAAGTAGGAAGAGCTTGATAAGTTGGCCGACAGGAGTAATGCTCGAAAATTCTACGAAAAAATGCGGCGGCTTACAGCAGGTTTCAAGACCGGAGCAGTGAACGTGAACGTACAGCACCAGGAGAAGGCGAACCCGATTCCCCAATCGCTGACGATGGAGCAGACGCTCCATTGCCCGACCATGAAGAAGTTCGAATAGCAATTACCCGCTTGAAGAACAACAAAGCGGCGAGGGCCGACGGATTGCAGGCCGAGCTATTCAAACACGGACGAAAGCATGCCAACATATGCCGATGATATTGATCAATAACATCGGCCTCAACACCCGCGCGGTTAGTTCTGCTTTCTCCAGACTGGACAATGAATGCCAGACCCATTTGCATGAATAGGCAAGACGAAATATCTCCTGTTATCAAACAAACAGTCGTCGCACTCGCGACTTGGGTCTCACGTCATTGTTGACAGTCATAGCTTTGAAGTCGTAGATAATTTCGTCTATCTTGGAACCAGCGTAAACACCGCCAACAATGTCAGCCTAGAATTCCCACGCAGGATAACTCCTGCCAACAGGTGCTACTTCGGACTGAGTAGACAATTGAGGAGTAAAGCCCTCTCTCGACAAACAAAACCAAACTCTATAAGTCACTCATAATTCCCGTCCTGCTATATGGTGCAGAAGCATGGACGATGACAACAACTGATGACTCGACGTTGCGAATTTTCGAGAGAAAAGTTCTGCGAAAGATTTATGGTCCTTTGCGCGTTGGCCACGGCGAATATCGCATTCAATGGAACGATGAGCTGTACGGGATATACGACGACATTGACATAGTTCAGCGAATTAAAAGACAGCGGCTACGGTGGCTAGGTCATGTTGTCCAAATGGACGAAAACATTCCAGCTCTGAAATCATTCAACGCAGTACCCGCCGGGGAAAGCAGAGGAAGAGGAAGACCTCCACTCCGTTGGAAGGACCAAGTGGAGAAGGACTTGGAATATCCAATTGGCGCCACGAAGCGAAAAGAAGAAACTACTGGTGCGGTGTTGTTAACTGGGCTGTAATCGCGTAAGCGGTGTCTATGCCAGTAAAGAAGAAGAAGAAGCTGATCCCGCAGCCATTGCCCTGCGTGAAATTATGTGTTTTGAATTGAAAACAAAGTTGAATCATTTCATTTTTTTTTGTCAATGTAACGCAGCTTGATAAAGAACATTTTTTGGTTTTTGTTCCGGAGCACAGAGAAGATGGTTTTCCAACTCGGACTCACGTCACGTATATCTGGCCGTGTGAAAAACATAGCATTTCCAAATTTATGCCACGTACTATGTGACTATCCTTGTGTCCTGTTGATTGTCATCTCAAATGACATATTCACTGGAAACGGAATACGATATAAAATGTCTTCGGCAATGCCATTTTTGTGGGTAACCCATAATTGAAGCGGGTTTGAAGGCTGATATGTCAAAATGCTCATCGTGAAAAGTGTGCGACCTTCATTTGTATTCGAGTAGCTATCGCATCGCACGTCGTTTGATTCCAGTGATTATTATGTTCTCGCAATTGTAATTGCTGGTTTGCTTCTCCAAAACTTGCACACTCCGTACCCTTCACAATACGCAAAAACTCAAATGAAGAGGAACCGCGTACATTAATCAATAGCAACCGAAGGTAGAAGCAGTTGTCGTTTTTCGGGTGGATTGTGTAAATTCGTCCTAATGCATTAGTTGAAGAACACACCTGGATGTCCCTCTACTGGTTGGCCTTGCTTTTTGCGTAACTATTTCTTCGTCGATGCATTCCATGTATAGTATCAAGGTATTTCCGAATAGAGCATTGTTTTCGCAAACGGATCACACGAAAGTTAAGAAAAAACTCGTAAATGTTAATTTTGTTGCTGGAGGTGTTTCCACTGGCTATACTGCATTTTTCAAATTAACTGCGAGACGCACAATAGTCAGATAACGTTCATGAATTGCAAAAGTAAAGATCCTACAAAGCGCTTTATTGCAGTTCACATATCAACCGTATCGTTTAAGGCCAATAACCGCCATGTTGCTTTCTTTGATGACGTTTTTGCAAACGTATTCGATCGATTTCACCAAACTGCAATACTCAACATTGATACGAGTTTTGAATGTGAGTTAGACAATAATGTCGACTTGTCAACTCCGTTATTCACACCTCTAAGTTGAATGCTAAATGCTCTGCCATTGTCGTCTGGTGAGCTACACCGATACAGTGAACATCCATCATTTCCCGTTTGCGTTTCCGAAAGAAAACTTGGATAGTGTTTCATTTATTCTCAGAAATTCAAACAGAAGTGGGATTGTGGAGTCCGCAAGGTCTATGAACCATATTGGTTTTCATCACTTCGTATAATACTGAATCTTTCCCTGCATCAGGAATTTCCGCAGAAATGATTTCATCAATTTGATCTGGTGTAACACCATCCACCATCCAAAGAAGAATGTGTGCGTGCGGCAAACCTCTACTGTAACTGTAACTGTTGTTTGAAAAGTCGTGCTCTGACATCGTGACGATCGCTTGCTGATTTACCGCATCCTGGGAGTACTCGATCATGTGCCCTGGGCTGCCAATGTATGTTGATGCCAAAAAGAACGCCGACCGACATTAGAGCGACTTCTTTATGGCATCGTAACAAATTTCAATCTGTAATTGATCACTTTGAGTGAAACACACATAAAGTTTTCACTGAATAATTTTCCATAATTTTTTTTTTTGAATATCCGGAATAGAGAAAGCAAACGACAAATTTGAACGACTCAAATAAATAAAAACTAAAACAAAAGTATTGAAAAAAAATTTTATGTGAAAAAAGTTACTTTTGGAATTGTCCAATTTTCCAACTTTTCCTTACGAAAGGCATACGGATTTTTTATTTCTAAACCTTCCCCGATCCACAGTGAAAAACCTCTGAAACTTTCATCAAGATTGGTTCAGCCGTTCTCGAGCCGTTATTAACAAACAAACATTCATTCGTTTGTATAGGAAATAGTAAAGGAATGTTTTTAGGGGTTTTCCGGCAATTATTCAAATTTTTCTCGCCGTAAAAACCATCTTTGAGCCTCAACGAACACTTAGCAAAAAGAATTGGCCAAATTGGTGCAGGTGTTGTTGAGTTATGCGCTTAGCAACACATTTTGGCGATTCATTTTTAAATACGTATATAGATAAAAAAGGTTGGAGGTCAAAATCGCTATCACTAATACTTCTCGAGATATTCGGCTTTGTATTTAAGGTACTACCTCGCCGGTGTGAATTTCAACTTTGTTACAATGGGCGCTTTTGTAGAGTATTCAATTCTGAGGAATATGGGTCTAAAGTCAAAACGATGCCATAAAATGCCTCGGAGCTATAGAAGTTTAAAAATAAAAAATCACGATTGTCGTGTATTTTCAAAATTTTTACATGCTTTGGTTTAGTGCTTAATATTAATATTAAGGGCTCAAATTTTCAGGGAATTCTTTTTCGCGTATTTCGAAGGTAATTTCATAATAGAATCGAAAACATGAATAGTTAAAAAAAAAAAAACAGCCTAATGAATATATCGGGTGATTTTTTAAGAGCTTGATAACTTTTTTAAAAAAAAAAAAAACGCATAAAATTTGCAAAATCTCATCGGTTCTTTATTTGAAACGTTAGATTGGTTCATGACATTTACTTTTTGAAGATAATTTCATTTAAATGTTGACCGCGACTGCGTCTTAGGTGGTCCATTCGGAAAGTCCAAGATCATGCGATTTAACGCCTTTAGACTATTTTTTGTGGGGCTACGTCAAGTCTAAAGTCTACAGAAATAAGCCAGCAACTATTCCAGCTTTGGAAGACAACATTTCCGAAGAAATTCGGGCTATTCCGGCCGAAATGCTCGAAAAAGTTGCCCAAAATTGGACTTTCCGAATGGACCACCTAAGACGCAGCCGCGGTCAACATTTAAATGAAATTATCTTCAAAAAGTAAATGTCATGAACCAATCTAACGTTTCAAATAAAGAACCGATGAGATTTTGCAAATTTTATGCGTTTTTTTTTTAAAAAAAGTTATCAAGCTCTTAAAAAATCACCCGATATATAGATAATTCTACACTTTTAAGTGGCCATCATCTTCAACATAAAATCTATCAAGGGGTTGATTGAAAAAGTGTGCAGTCACTATTAAGCGACAAGTTGGTGTGGCTGTATAACTGCGATGAAAAAGTGTGCAAAAAGGCATTAATAAAATTAAAAACAGTGGATCTCTTTCTCAGTAAATATGAAAATGTTAAGATAGATTCACTTTAATTATTATTGTTTTATATAAATAAAATAGCTGCATTTACAAGTATGCTTCTTCTTCTTTATTGGCATAGACACTGCTTACGCGATTACATCCCAGTTAACAACACCGCGCCAGTAGTTTCTTTTTTTTCGCTTCGTGGCGCCAATTAGATATTCCAAGCGAAGCCAGGTCCTTCTCCACCTGGTCCTTCCGACAGAGAGAAGGTCTTCCTCTTTCTCCTCTTCCCCCGGCGGGTACTGCGTTGAATGCTTTCAGAGCTGGAGTGTTTACGTCCATTCGGCAACATGATCTAGCCAGCGTAGCCGCTGTCTTTTAATTCGCTGAACTATGTCAATGTCGTCGTATATCCCATACAGCTCATCATTCCATCGAATGCGATATTCGCCGTGGCCAAAGCGCAAAGCACTATAAATCTTTCGCAGAACTTTTCTCTCGAAAACTCGCAACGTCGACTCATCAGTTGTTATCATCGTCCATGCCTCTGCATCATATAGCAGGACGGTAATAATGAGTGACTTATAGAGTTTGGTTTTTGTTCGTCGAGAGAGGTCTTTACTTCTCAATTGCCTACTTAGTCTGAAGAAGCACCTGTTGGCAAGAGTCGTCCTGCGTTGGATTTTCAGGCTGACATTGTTGGTGGTGTTTACATTGATTCCAATATAGACGAAATTATCTACAACTTCAAAGTTTTGACTGTCAACAGTGACATGAGTGCCAAGTCACGAGCGCGACGGCTCTTTGTTTGATGACAGGTGATATTTCGTCTTGCCCTCGTTCACTGCCAGACCCATTTCTTTTGCTTCCTTGTCCAGCCTGGAGAAAGCAGAACTAACGGCGCAGGTGTTGAGGCCGATGATATCAATATCATCGGCATACGCCAGCAGCTGTACACTCTTATAGAAGATGGTACCTTCCCTATTTAGTTCTGCGGCTCGAACAGGAAGCAGGTTGAAAAAGTCGTACGATAGGGAATCGCCTTGTCTGAAACCTCGTTTGGTATCGAACGGCTCGGAGAAGTCCTTCCCGATCCTGACGGAGCTTTGCGTGTTACTCAACGTCAGTTTACACAGCCGTATTAGTTTTGCGGGGATACCAAATTCAGATATCGCGGCAAAAAGACAGCTCCTTTTCGTGCTGTCGAAAGCAGCTTTGAAATTGACGAAGAGGTGGTGTGTGTCGATTCTCCTTTCACGGGTCTTTTCCAAGATTTGGCGCATGGTGAATATCTTGTCGGTTGTTGATTTGCCAGGTCTAAAGCCACACCGATAAGGTCCAATCAGTTTGTTGACGGTGAGCTTTAATCTTTCACACAATACGCTCGATAGAACCTTATATGCGATGTTGAGGAGGCTGATCCCACGGTAGTTGGTGCAGATTGTGGGGTCTCCTTTTTTATGGATTGGGCATAGCACACTTAAATTCCAATCGTTGGGCATGCTTTCGTTCGACCATATTTTACAAAGAAGCTGATGCATGCTCCTTATCAGTTCTTCGCCGCCGTGTTTGAATAGCTCGGCCGACAATCCGTCGGCCCCTGCCGCTTTTTTGTTCTTCAGGCGGGCAATTGCTATTCGAACTTCTTCAGGGTCGGGTAATGGAACGTCTGCTTCATCGTCATCGATTGGGGAATCGGGTTCGCCTTCTCCTGGCGTTGTGCGTTCACTGCCATTCAGCAGGCTGGAGAAGTGTTCCCTCCATAATTTAAGTATGCTCTGGGCATCGGTCACTAGATCACCTTGGGGGGTTCTACAAGAGTATGCTTCGGTCTTGAAACCTTCTGTAAGCCGCCGCATTTTTTCGTAGAATTTTCGAGCATTACCCCTGTCGGCCAGCTTATCAAGCTCTTCGTACTCACGCATTTTGGCCTCTTTCTTCTTCTGTCTACAAATGCGTCTCGCTTCCCTCTTCAACTCTCGGTATCTATCCCATCTCGCACGTGTAGTGGTCGATCGTAACGTTGCGAGGTAGGCAGCCTGTTTTCTCTCCGCTGCGACACGGCACTCCTCGTCGTGCCAGCTGTTCTTTAGCATTTTCCGAAATGCAATCGTTACGGTTGCAGCTGTACGTATGGAGCTTAAAATGCCGTCCCAAAGTTCCCTTATACCGAGTTGTTGACGAGTACTCTCAGAGAGCAGGAGTGCAAGTCGAGTAGAAAATCGTTCTACTGTCTGTTGTGATTGCAACTTCTCGATGTCGAGCCTTCCTTGTGTTTGTTGACGTGCGTTTTTTGCTGCACAGAGGCGGGTGCTGCAACAAGATAGTGGTCCGAATAAATTTTAGGACCTCGGAGCGCACGCACATCTAAAACACTAGATACGTGTCTTCCATTTATCACAACATGATCGATCTGGTCGGTGGTTTTTCGATCCGGGACAGCCAGATCTTTCTTATGCTGGAATCTAGTACTAGAGATAACCATACTTCGGGCCTCGGTGAAGTCAATCAGCCTCAACCCATTTGAGGATGTTTCGTCGTGGTGGCTGAATTTACCGACCGTAGTACCAAAGATACCTTCTTTGCCCCCCCCTGCCGTTAAAGTCGCCAAGCACCATTTTGATATCTTGGCGGGTGCTGCTCTCATAGGTGCGCTCCAGGCGCTCATCGTCGCATTGTTCTTCTCTTTCATCGAGGCGTGGACGCAAATCAGCGATATGGTGAAGAGCCTCGCTTTGATGCGGACTGTGGCTAGACGTTCACCCACCGGAGTGAATGAGAGTACTCGGCGACGGAGTCTCTCTCCCACTACGGATTTCACACTAAATTTGCACACCTTTATATGGCCACTGTAATAAATGCCACAAGGACCTTTTCGTCTCAGTCCTTGTCCCGTCCATCGCATTTCGTGGACGGCAGTGATGTCAGCCTTTATTTTCACGAGGTCATCAACCAGCTGGGCAGCGGCATCTTCCCAATTAAAGGACCGGACATTTCAGGTGCCTGCCCCCAATCATAATTCTTAATTCGGTTGACATGGTCGTCATCAAAGAGGGGGTTTCTCATTCGAGTCTTGTTTATTTTCATTGGGTGTGTTTTTTACGTGGTGGGTCCCAAACCCTCGCTTTCAAACGGATGTTCTTAGGCTACCCAGAGGATGCTTGGTCGAAGACCGGAAGTCGTGAGCTGCTTGAGTAAAATAATCGTTTCTGACCACTTCCAAGTGAATGGCGATCAGAGAACTTTCCTCACTTGCTTGAACTTCTACACATGACTCCATACTCCTTTGCAAGTATTCACATTCATAAATAGCTATTAAGAATCATGTTAGTTTAGTAGTAGTTTAAAAGTAAATTTTTTAAATTAAATTTTAATTTTTTTTTATTGTTGTTCATACCAAATGAACACATCCCTGCATTGTCCTCCTAACTCGTCTAAATACGAACTACAGGACAATGCCAAAAACACTCAACTGCGCCAACATAACGACGAAGAACATGAAGACACAATAAAAAGAAATACCACAGCGGACAGACATACAGTCGCAAAAACCCAAAGCAGCGGTATCAGCGCCAACAACAACAACAAGAACAACGGTAGCAGCATCAGCATATCAACGCGGGAAAAATTAACCACATCACGTTTTATTTAAAATTTATATATATATTTGTAAATAACCCTTAAGTTGTATAATTATATAAGCCCATACATAAATATATAATTGTATCTACTAACCGACCCATATTATATATTACACTCACTTAAATATACTTCTACATTGTTATGCAATCTTAATAATTTTAATTTAATTTAATAAACCCACCCAATTAATCATTATTTGGATCATCAGGACTTACACAAATTCAACAACCCAATCAGCCACACTATAGGAAATTTTTCGTTCGTCGGAATTTCACCTATCATATTTTGCGGTACAAAATATATACATAAAACAAAGAAATAAATTCGTTGCTTATTCACTTATTAAAATTCAAACTTAAATAAATAAGTATTTTTTCAAATTTATTATTTATTTCATTTCAGTTTAATTAATTGTTACGACCAGTTAAGTGAATTTTTATCAATAATGGTAGAGTTAAAAATTTGTATTTCAGATTTATTTGAACACATTGAGGAACATTACTACACCTAACCCGAAGATGAGTCAATTTATACTCTGGAAATAAAAAGAGTTGAACTCAACGAGGTATGCCCACCAAAATCCGGTGAAACAATTGACTTTGCAAAAATCAAAAAAAAAAAAAATAAGATCATCAATTATATTTGATTAGGATCCATTAATCAAGCTATTGATGATCTCAAGACCCGAACCCCAATAATAAAGGAACGAGTTTCAGAGGAATATACATCGCGGGACATAGGACTCAATTCATCTACCCCCTTGTGAAACGGACATATTTTATGAAGATTTCGCAACCTGGCCTTCATTCAGAGACATGTTTACGGCTATATATGTATGTATACAATCACAAGATCAGCAACGTGGAAAGACTGTTCCATTTAATTCAAAAAAACCCGAGGATAAGCAAGAGTAATTGTTAAAAATGCACCCTTAACAAATGATGGTTTCCTGATGGCATGGAGGGACCTGGAAATCCAATGCGAAAACAAACGAGTTCAGGTCAACGCGTAGTTGAAAATTTTATTCAACCTACCCCAAGCAACCCAAGAAAGTGGAAGCGTCATTAAACACCTTCGGAGGACCGTCAACAATTGTCTCACTAATCTGCACAACGTGTACATAGACACAAGTAGCAGGGACCCCATCTTAATCTTCTTATGTGGATTGAAACTACCGAAAGCCCTACTTCATCAATTTGAGGACACCCTAGAAGATAACTCGGAAATACCTTCCTAGAAAATTTTCGACGCGTTTCTCACTCATAGATATAAATCTTTGAAAGCAGTAGGAAATCTAACTGAACCCATTCCAGTGACCCAATCCGACAATGGATTCTATAGAAACGGAAAAGACGAATGTCAGGAATCGATTCTTAATCGACTTCGACTACTGAAGATCGATTCTGAAAAATCGATCATTTTACGAGAAAACTCGATTTTCGAGTAGAATCGGAATTGAGTTTACCATCCCTACTGGCAGCCATCGCGTGCACACATAATGACCTCCGCACAATAACCACCACAAAAAAAATGATTTTTTTCCATGTAATTTATATGGAAAACAGAAAATTTGAAAGAGGCACCTCTTAATATTAATATTAAGACCTCATCTTTTGAGTCACTTGTTTTTTACACATTTCGAAAGTTTTGAGCCTGTTTTCCAGTTGAAAAAAAAGGTTGCCTCAAAATGGCACACCCTAATATATATGTATATTAGACTGTGCCAAATAAATAAAATATTTTTTGTTTCGGTCCCATATCAAAATTTCGTTGAGAGTCACGAAAAAAAATGTGTGTAAAAATTTGAGCCCTTTATCTTCATTTTTCAGTTAGCGCTCGTAAAAATAAGAATTTTCGTCAAAAAATGTCTTTTTTCATTCATTTTTTGGTTATAGATAATTTAAAATACCAAATATAAAAAAACCCTTGGTATGGTTTTGTAGGAAATTAAATTCTCTACAAAAATGATCCTTTCTCGAATTTATAGAATCAACACCGTTTTTGTTTTTACTGCTCATTCAATTACAATTTGTTCTATGATTTTTATTTTCAATTATTGATAAACACTTATTAAACTTCTTTCCAACGAAAAAAACAAACTAAATCAATTTTTCTAGGAATGTTTATGATCTAAACAAGTAGTTTTTATACTTTAATAAATGTGAATACTCTTAAGCTGTTAATATTTTTTATTTTTGAAATAATGAATTTTATGCTAATTTTATCTTTTTTTGCTTTTGTCCTTATTATTGTGTCAAAGCTTAGTAAAATTCATGTTTAGAGTCAGAATTTCACAAATCTTCGATTTTATGAAAAATCTTTGGTATGTTAATAGAAATAGATAGTTTTTACAAACAAAATATCTTAAAAAGCGTACATTAAGTAAAGATATGATGAGCTATTGTCGATTCTCCAAAAGAAACAGATGTATCCGATAAAGCTTGACTTAAGACTGAAAAAAAATCATTGTGATTAGATATTTAAATAATAATATTTCAGAAAAATTAGATTTTAATGTCTTGTCAGCAAATACGAAGTTTATAATAATTACCATGTTCATAAGTATCATTTTCTATTGGTCCAAGAGGAAAACTCCTATCTTCTACGTCATCTGGTAGAGGTGTTAACCGGCCTTTACTTTTTTTTACTAACAAAAAAAGTTCTTCAGGACAGGAGTTATCAAATATATCTTTTTTGAGTCTTATATCAAATAATTCATCCAATTTATTGGTCAATTTTTATATCCTGAACGGTATATTAAGTTTGTCACGAAGTTTGTAACACCCAGAAGGAATCATCGGAAACCCTATAAAGTATATATTATAAATTATCAGTACGTCGAGCTGAGTCGATTTAGCCATATCCATCTGTCTGTCCGTCTGTCTGTCGGTATATTTACGAACTAGTCCCTCAGTTTTTAAGATATCGTTTTGAAATTTTGCAAACTTCATTTTCTCTTCAAGAAGCTGCTCATTTGTCGGAACGGCCGATATCGGACCTCTATAACATATAGCTGCCATACAAACTGAACGATCGGAATCAAATGCTTGTATGGAAACTTCCTCATTTGACAATGTATATTCACGAAATTTGGTATGAGTCATTATTCATAGAAATAATGTAATTCGGAAGAAATTGTTCAGATCGGCTCACTATAGCATATAGCTATCAGACAAACCGAACGATCGAAATCAAGGGCTTATGTGGAAAATTTTCGCATTTGACGTGGTATCTTCACGAAATTGAACATATATTAATAATGCATGTGAAGGGTGTATTATTTATTGGAAATTAACGTTTTCTATTGTTTTATTTTCAACAGATGAAACTCAGAATGTTTTTTAAATCGACTTTTATCTAAATTTCTCCATTCTGTAAAAAGCGTTTCGATTTTTGTGATAGCATGTTGTTTTTTTATAAGTGTTATGTTCATAACACTCCAAATCTCTTGAACTTCTTCTATAACCTCGGCAGCACATTCACGAATTGTTTTCTTTAAGATCTTGTACTTAAACATGAAATATTTAAAAACATCTCAATTTTTAGGCAGCTTGCGTGATGGCAAATTATTATGAACGGCACCCAAAAGATAAACATAATTTGAACTATTTTACGACATAAGTAATATATCTTTACAAAACAAATAACAATAAATATCCACATATCTCAAATTATAGAATAGAAACTAGTCAGCTAATGCAGCCAATTTCATCTAATCAGCTGTGACACATACATACTTATACTAACGACATCTATGAGGTCATTTTTGCACCCCTGGCGGGGTTATATAACTGCCGTTTCAAGTTACAAGCTCTATTCTGGTATAGACGTACATATAAAAAGATCCAAACAAGAAATATCTTATAAATTTTACATCATAAATAATTTATAAGTCCGCGAGACTTATAAATAAAAATTGTAAAAAGATTAATCTTTTTGTCTTCATTATATTTGTTAATAAAATTATTTTTATCTTTTACTGTACCATATAACAATCAATTAAAGTATAAAAACTACTTGTTTAGATCATAAACATTCCTAGAAAAATTGATTTAGTTTGTTTTTTTCGTTGGAAAGAAGTTTAATAAGTGTTTATCAATAATTGAAAATAAAAATCATAGAAGAAAGATTGAATGCAAATTGTAATTGAAAATAAAAAATGAGCAATGCGCAAAAAAAAACGGTGTTGATTCTATAAATTCGAGAAAGGATCATTTTTGTAGAGAATTTAATTTCCTACAAAACCATACCAAGGGTTTTTTTATATTTGGTATTTTAAATTATCTATAACCAAAAAATGAATGAAAAAAGACATTTTTTGACGAAAATTCTTATTTTTGCGAGCGCTAACTGAAAAATGAAGATAAAGGGCTCAAATTTTTACACAAATCTTTTTTCGTGACTCTCAACGAAATTTTGATATGGGATCGAAAAAAAAAATATTTTATTTATTTGGCACAGTCTAATGTATATACACAGACGGATAAGCGGATCGGAACCGGGATGATGCGGAAAGCGAAGATGCTGGTTGCTCGACGTCGTTTCGCCAAAAGGTACGCGAGATCCTTTCTCTTTTCCTTTTGTTCTACTTAGAATGTAGAATGTCATCACGTTTGGGTGCATGTGCGTGTATGTGTGTTAATGTGTGGTGCTCTCTCGCGTGATGAGGTGCATGGTTGATTCGGTGTGGTGAACTGATGCAGATGTGATGCGACGTCGCTACTCATTTAGCCATCCCGGCCACCCTAGGCGAGTATTTAGCCTAGAAGCCGCTGTAGTTGCTGTAGCGTAGCTACAACGCTGCTGAGACTTGTTGACCGGCTGAATTGCGGTCTAAGATGATGGCGTCGTGTTGATGTTGTCCGGTTTTGGCGCCAGGGACGGGACTCTGCTGGAGAAGGTCCGCGCCGGCTGTAAGTCGTCACAGGAGTCCTTTGAGAACGCCTGACGTTACTACTGGTGCGAGGAGCCGGTGGGCGCCCGGAGTCACGTCTGATAGTACGGTGCAGCAGCGTATGATGAGCCCGCACACAGATTTGGCAACGATTATGTGATGGGCCCTCCTGAGTTTCGTGGGAAATTGCCAGACAATTCAGGCAATACCCGTGCGCCTGTGCCACCTGCTGGCGTTGCATCGGCGGCATGCCTTTGAAGATACCGCAGTGCGATAGCCGAACGAATTCGTTGCCGATTCGCAGTTTTAGAGCGAGGGGCGGAAACTGCCGAACGCATGGTTGCGGTGACGATGATGCCATATCCACGTCCATATTACTCTGTGAGAGAAATGATGATATTAGTAATATATTGTGAAATAATATGGAGTTTTGTGCCACGATATGTGGCATGAATAGAGTGTCATTTTTTTATCAGACATTTATGTTAAGTCTTTTGTGTCGTTTATGTTATTCGAGGTTTCGATTTGGTAAGCGGTTTATATGTTTTATAGATTTATTGATTTATTAACATTGCGGTTTCGGTTTTACGTTTTTTTATCTTCGGCGGTTGGTAGAAAGCATAATTTGACGAGCGGTCTGGTTGGCGTTCCGGTTTGAGTACGGAGCTCAACTACTCGAACGTGACCGTCGGAACCATAATGAAGTTGTTTTACGCGGCCAGTCGCCATTCGGATAGACAATCATCGCCTGGCTCAAGGTATGGTTTTCCACCGCTAATGGGTGTTGTAGTCTTTTCGGATAAATGCACCTGGCTCAGGTTGGCCAGAATGGGTGTTCCTTTTAGAAAACGCCCTGGGGTTAAGGCTGTGAAGTCGCAGGGACTTTGCGAGAGTGGTGAGATAGGTCTAGAGTTTAGTACGGCTTCGATACGAGCGAGTAATGTAGTAAACTCCTCATAATTGAATTTATGGTTACCAGCCGTTTTCTTTAAATGGGACTTAAAGCTCTTTACTGCTGATTCCCAGAGTCCGCCCATGTGAGGAGAACATGGGGGTATGAATTGCCAATCGATCCCTTGGGGTGAATATTTTTTGACAACTTCGGGGGATACTTCTTTCATGAATTGTAAAAACTCCTTTTCCGTGGCTCTTTGAGCTCCGACAAAGTTTTTCCATTAATAATTTTTAAAGGAAATCCGCGTCGTCCGACAAAGCGGGCAAATGCTGCAAGAAAAGCCGCAGTAGTCAGATCCGAACATAGCTCGAGGTTTCAACCCCAGTGATTGTAAAGGGTAAAGCATAGTTGCGGCGTTCAGGTGGTAGGGCTGCCATGATCTGCGTACGCATCTTGTGCTTGTACATAGTACACTGTTTACACATGAAAATGGTTCTTTTAATTTGTGGCTTTTATCGCGGTATATAGAATTCTTGTCGGGCCATTTCTTGTACCAAGCGATGCTCACCATGCAGTGTAAGCTGGTGGAGATATATTAGAAATAAGTAAGTAAAACGGGATTTCTCTGGCATAATGATGGGATGTCGCTCATTGTAACTAAGGGTGGAGTTGGCTAGTCTTCCATTTGCCCGTAGTAATCCCTTAGCGCCCAGGAATGGGTTTAAAGCGAAAAGTGAGCTTCCCTTCTCGAGAGGTAGCTTTTCAAGCAACTTTGATTTCTCTTTGCTGAAATAGCGAGTTTGTATATACAAAATTAGACTGACCTTGGCATGTTGCAAGTCGGAATATGTTAGTTGCATGTAAGAATTGTTTGATATTCTTTTCGCCCTTTGTTTAAGTTTATGAATGAATTTTTGCATATAAGCGACTACCCTTAGTGCTCGAGGAAATGATGAAAATCTGTGGAGAATATCATCCTCTTCTGGAGTGATATGAAAATTTTCTACAATCCGACTTTCCGGAGGTATGATATTCCGAGCAGGAGATTTTAGCCAGAATTCTTGTGATTCTGTTAGCCATGTAGGACCGTTCCACCAGAGTGTAGTGCTGGTGAGGTGAAGTGGTTTGCAACCTCTTGTCCCAAGATCCGCTGGGTTATCTGAACTTGCAACATGTTGCCATTTTGCTGAGCCAAGTCTAAAGCCCGGGTCCCACTATCGGCGCAAGGTACCAATTTTCGGCGTATTTCATGTACCGATAATGTGACCGCATTAAATATTATGAAATGCGACAATCATGGCCGATATTGGGCCTACAATGCACAACCAAAATCGACCCAGTTGCGCCGATAATGTGAACGCTATAATGTTTGATAAAGAGCAATAAAAATTGAAAAATGCGCAGATTTTTATCGGGCACTTGAGCACCGATCGAATACGCCAATCACCACCAATATCTCTCTTTTTCAGCAAATTTTTAAGTATTAATTTGAAAATTTTTTTCAATAATCTTTAAATTCGAAAGTTGAAAAAATTTCTCCAATCAGCACCAATATCTCAATATTTCTCAGCAAATTTTTAAGTATTAATTTGAAAAATCTTTATCAATAATTTTTAAATTTTAAAGTTGAAAAAAATCCACATTAATCGTCATGATTTTTGAATTGATTCTCGATTCCAATCGAAAAAACAAAATAGACAAAAAGATCGAGTCGAAGGTCTTTGATTAATCGATCTTCGACATCTCTACTGGTTGCAAACATATGTAAATAACACACATGTTCGGTAAGTTGCATACAATAAAATTAAAATGCATTATTATATGAAGTAATTAATTAATAATTTTTAGAAATGAATTCAGACGAAATTTTTGAAGGTATTATGGACAATGTGATTGACGAAACCATTTCTTCCACACCCAGCAAAACAAAAAGACGAAAAAAAAAAACAAATAGTGTCATCATGGACAAATGAAAGCACAACGAATTTGATACAGGCCATTGAAATGCACAATTGTATTTGGGAATATTCCTGCCCAGAATATAAAGATCGCGCCAGAAGAGATAAAGCTTGGAATAACATCGCGGAGAAATTTCCAACCCAAGAAGTTGACGGATGCAAAGCAAAATGGGCGAATATAAAAACGGCATTTTCAAATGTAAAGAAAAAAAAATGACAACTAAATCAGGCCAAGCGGCCGGTAAAGCTTTGCCACATTGGCCGTTTTGGTCAGCTATGCAATTCTACTGTTTGCATGATCGCTGCAAGTTCGTCTGTCTCAACACTAGATGTGGATGCAGATGTAACGCCACCACCAACAGCTGCCCGAAGTGACACAAAATACAAACCGTCTGCATCTGATGAATCAGTGACAACAGATGCAATGGAGAGCGCAATACAATTTTTAAATAAAGAAGAAGACCACTGGCATGGAGTGGGCGTGTATCTTACACTGCAAATGCGTGAACTATCAAAAGAAATAAAAGAACAGCAAATAAACTTCACGCGGAATTAATTCAAGTAGCTATGAATGCTGTTTTGCAACAAGATGAGGAAAATTTATCATAATATGTTGATTTATAAATAAAAATACAATTTATTTAAAGATTATGAAAAGTGCATATATTGTGTTAAGTGTCTGCTTGGTTTATAAATTTAAACTGCCATGGCAATTCGCCGTCTGGTGACATGAAATAGTTTTTTCAAATTCTTCACGGATAGTTTTTGCTTCGTTGTTATGTAGGAAATTGATATATCCTCTGTGGCGCTTTCAAAGGTGGAAGTATGGAAATATTAACGCGTGCACCTTCAATAATATATTTCCATCCTCAGTGCAGCTATCTACCAATCCAGTAGCATAACTTATATTTTTGTCATTAAAAATTGTGTAATGCGCAACATGCTAACGTCACTCTCGTTGTTTATTTGGATTCAGCTTTATTGGTCGTGAAAAGATTTCAAGCGCTTCATCATGATTCCAAATGCGTTTCTCGACTATTCTCCTAGCCCTTGATAACCTAGTATAGTTAAAAATACGTTTGCTACCAGATAAATGCGACCAGGATACGGCTTCATCAAATAATTTTTCATTTTAAATGCATCGTCTGCCACTAAAACAAAAGGTACATTCATTTCGCGACCTAATAAATGACGAGGAGGTGGTAAATTTAGAGAATCCGTATCGAGTTCATGCTGCAGAGAATATTTACTGAAAACACCACCATCTGAAATACGCCCGTTGCAGCCGACGTCAATATACAAATATTTATAACTGGCATCAACAACTGCCATAAGCACTATGCTGTGAGTTCCTGGTTGTTAAAACGTGCTTCCTGATTTTGCTGGTGCGATCGCGACCACATGCTTGCCGTCAACTGCTCTATATGCAGTTAGGAAAGTTCCATAATAAATCGAATTTCGAAGCAACTTCAGCCCATTCTTCTTTTGTTGAAGGTATCTAAATAAGGGGAAATATGAAATATATACATATGGATTTGGTAAAGCATGTGTTCCTACCTTCAGGTAAGTATTTCTAAGTTGACTGTAAATCGCATCACAAACTTCAGGAACAAATTTGAGATAGTGTTTAGGGCAATACGGAAAAGTGAAAGGCTTTGTAGCTGTCGCCCGTAATAAAAAAGGAGAGTGCAGACCAAACGATGACTTGCTGGAATAGCTTCACGAAAACATGTATCTCTTTTTTAATCAGTGGGAAATTAGCTGCAGTAACTCATTAAAAATTGTTTCGTTCATTCGCACGTACTTTTAAAAAGAAATTTTGATTATCAACTTCTCGAAATTCACGTAAAGTCGTTTCTATGCACCATTAGTATTTCTTCTTTCCGGCCAATTTCTCCCAGATACTACCACATATTTAGAAGTTTGTTTTTACGTTTTTTGATTTTTTTCAGCTTTAATGTTGCAATGGTAAGCAGAACAACTGCAACTTTTCTTCTTCAAATAATCCATGTTTTAAAATAAATAAAAACTTACTGCAAACAGCTGATTGGCTTTTAACAGTGTGACCGTATTGCGCCGATTATCGTAGCAGAATATTTAACGCCGATATGCGCCGATAAAAAATGGCACGGCGCGCCGATAATGTGACTACTAAAATTGACTCAATTTTGTTTTGGCATTTTGCGCCGATGTAGACCAATAAAAATCGGTACAAATTGTGCTACTTGCGCCGATAGTGGGACCCGGGCTTAAGATTTGTGATATGCGATTCGATACATATGTCTTCCAAGTATGTGGTGGTTTTTCCAACCATGCTAGAACTATTTCTGAGTCTGACCAGAGATACATTTTGTGATCGTCTAATTTTAGATGGGCTTGAACTATCGAAATTAATTTTGCTAACAGAAGAGCACCATTCCAGTTCCAAGCCGGTAGACTGAGTATCTTCAAAAGGGTGCAACTTTGGCTTTAGCTACCAAGAGGTGTGTGAAGATATTTTGTTATCGTACTGAGTGCGTACGTTAACTGTTGCGCAATAAGCCTTTTCAGAGGCATCATAGAAACCATGTAATTCTGCGTTAATGTTAGGGGTGCAATTTACCCATCGAGGGATTCGAATTTCTGATATAGTATGTAGGTTGCTAGCAAATTGAAAAAATTTTGTTAAACGTACAGGTTTTACCTGTTCATCCCATTCGGTGCCATCTTGCCACAATTCTTGAATGATGATTTTTGCTTGACGTATTATTGGCGAAAGCCATCCTGCGGGGTCGAAAAGTTTTGCCACTGAGGAAAGTATTTGACGTTTTGTAATGCAGACATAGCAGATATTGCTCAATTGTATATGAGAATTGATCTGTTATCGCCATTGAAATTTTAGTTTTACCCAAAGCTTTTCAAATTTGAAAAGGAATCTGTATCTAATAAGTTTTCTTTTTTAATGTATTTTTATTATTTCAGGGTGATTTGAGTAATTTTCTTTAGAGGAAAACCTGCAGAGTTTGAAAATGCTTTGATCACGATAGTGATTCGATGCTAATATGATACTGTAGCTGCACTTAATAGTATGTCGTCCACGTATGTTTGTGTTTGCAAACACAGAAGATGCTAAAGGCAAACATTTACATTGGTTTTGCCACTTCATGTAGTGTCCTGATCACAAATAGGGTGCACAATTGATGCCAAAGGTGACGGTTTTAAGTTTATAGTCGCTGATTGGACTATTAACACAGGGAAGTATGCGTTGAAATCTTGGTCATCTTCATATACCAGAATTTGCCTGTACATTTTTTTCTACATCCCTTTAAAAACGTATTTAAACACATGCGCCAATTTATATGCTGTATGAGATCGGGTTGTAAAGGTTGAATGTATTTTAATTGCATCATTGAGGTAATTTGCCACAAACTCGTACAATTTCTGAGGCATTGAAAACCACTCGTACTTTCGTTGTAATTTTATCAGGTTCATTACCCCATGATGTGGCAGATAAAAAGATAAATATCTCTATCTTTAAAATACGTTTTTTCTTGTGGTACAGTTTCTTCCATATGATTTGAGGTCAAAGAAGATATTCGTCCATCACATTATCGTATGCCGATTTAGCTCACTTTTTCTTTTATCAAGCTTTCCAAAGGCTTAAAAATTTCTGCTTTGGACTGCTGAGATTCTGGTGGCTGGTTAGCTGGTTTCAAAGAGGATTGGTTTGAATGTCACAACAAGACCATGTTCGTTCTTTGTTGTTTGGAACTTACTGTAAGCTGCATGCCTGATCTACTTCGAAAGGTTGAGTAGTCTGAGGTATCTTTTTCTACTTCCCAGAATTTTTTAAGTTCATTGGTTTAAATATTTGGTTTGTGATATCTTCCACGTGTTGTGGAGAAACAATTTATTTTTTCTGTGACTTGGCCACTTATAATCCACCCAAAGATTGTATTTTGGGCTAACAATTTATTGGAGATTTTCTCTATCTTCTTCTTCTTTATTTGCCAATTCGTATTCGAATATTGGTGATCATATAACATTTAGTACTATGTACAATATTAATAAGCTTAATATTAATATAATAATGTATTTACATGTTAAATATATACTATATATTGTATATTGAAAGAGAAAAAAAAAAACAAAAAATATCACAGATTTTGAATAATCGCAGCATATTTCTCTCTATCTCTCGCCACATCTATAAGGTTGCCAATGTTCTGGATTCCTGTCCATTGTCGAATGTTTCGAAGCCACGAAAGTTGTTTACGGCCTCCGTTTTCCTTCAATTTTTCTTTCGATAATTATTTGTAGGAGCTCATACTTAGAGTACCTCATAATATGTCCTAGGTAGGCGTTTTTTGTTTTATAGTCCTTAACAACTCTCTATTATGAGTTTACTCTTCTCAAAACTTCACTGTTTGTAACTCGATTCGTCCATGGGATTTTAGACTCTTCTAATGCTTGTACTAAAGGACTCTCTAGCTTGTTCATATCTGTACTTAGAGTCCAAGTTTCATCGCATAGAGAAATACCTGACTAAACATAACATTTTAAAACGTATTTTGGTTGTGATGTTGATGTCATGGCCATATAATAAGTTTTTAGCTTTGAGAAAGTCGTTCGCGCAAATTGATCTTATTTTATTTCTTTTGAACAACTTCTGACTATTGATCTGACAACCAAGGGGAATTTGAAATTTTTTT
>NW_026089624.1:24984251-25012454 GCF_024586455.1 Bactrocera neohumeralis | reverse complement strand
ACTCATAAAATAAAACAAAGAATTAAAACGGCTCATGAAGATCCAATATATGTTAAGTCGTATAGATATCCTGAAATTCATAAATCAGAAGTAAACAAACAAATAAAAAAATGCTTGCAAATCAGATCATTTCTCATAGTAATTCTCCATATTATTGGAGGATGGAGTCATGTGTAGAAGTTCACGCAAGTGAGAAAAGTTATCTGATCGCCATTCACTTGGGAGAGGCCAGAAACGATTCTTTTACACAGGGCTCAAGCAGCCCACAACTTCAGCTCTTTGACCAAGTATGTCTGGGTAGCCTAAGAGCATCCGTTCGAGAGCGAGCTAATGTGAGAAGGAGAAACGTCCCCTACATAGGGTTGTGCGCTGGGTTTGGGACCCGCCACGTAAAAATCAGTACCAATGACAAAGAAAACACAGCCTCGGATGAGAGATCCCCCTTTTGAAGGCGACCATGGCAAACGAAATAAGGACTACGATTTGAGGGCATGCACCTGGAATGTCCGGACCCTTAATTGGGAAGGTGCCGCTGCCCAGCTGGTTGATGTCCTCGCAAAAATAAAGGCTGACATCACCGCCGTCCAAGAAATGCGATGGACGGGACAAGGACAGAGACGAGCAGGTCCTTGTGACATTTACTACAGTGGCCATATAAAGGAGCGCAAGTTTGGTGTTGGATTCGTGGTGGGAGAGAGACTCCGTCGCTGAGTTCTATCATTCACTCCGGTGAATGAACGTCTAGCCACAATCCGCATCAAAGCGAGGTTCTTCAACATATCGCTGATTTGCGCCCACGCCCCGACGGAGGAGAAGGACGAGGTGACCAAAGATGCCTTCTATGAGCGCTAGGAGCGCGCTTATGAGAGCTGCCCCCGCCACGATGTCAAAATCGTGCTTGGCGACTTTAACGCCAAGGTGGGAAAAGATGGTATATTTGGCACTACGGTCGGTAAATTCAGCCTCCACGACGAAACATCCCCAAATGGGTTGAGGCTGATTGACTTCGCCGGCTCCCGAAATATGGTTATCTGTAGTACTAGATTCCAGCATAAAAAAATTCATCAAGCTACCTGGCTGTCTCCGGATCGAAAAACTGCCAACCAGATCGATCATGTTGTGATAGACGGAAGACACGTCTCCAGTGTTTTAGATGTGCGTGCGCTCCGAGGTCCTAACATCGACTCGGACCACTATCTTGTTGCAGCCAAGATTCGCACCCGCTTCTGTGCAGCAAAAAACGCACGCCAACAAACACAAGGAAGGTTCGACGTCGAGAAGCTGCAATCACAACAATAAACCGAACAATTTTCAACTCGGCTTGCACTCCTGCTCTCTGAGAGCACTCGTCAACAACTCGGTATAAGGGAACTGTGGGACGGCATTTCGAACTCCTTACGTACAGCTGCAACCGAAACCATTGGTTTTTGGAAAGTGCAAAAAAAAAGCTGGTACGACGAGGAGTGCCGTGTCGCAGCGGAGAGAAAACAGGCTGCCAACCTCGCAACGTTACGGTCGACCACAACACGTGCGGGATGGGATAGATACCGTGAGTTGAAAAGGGAAGCGAGACGCATTTGCAGACAGAAAAAGAAAGAGGCTGAAATAAAAAAGGAGACCCCACAATCTGCGCCAACTACCGTGGGGTTAGCCTCCTCAACATCGCATATAAGGTTCTATCGAGCGTATTGTGTGAAAGATTAAAGCCCACCGTCAACAAACTGATTGGACCTTATCAGTGTGGTTTCAGACCTGGAAAATCAACAACCGACCAGATATTCAAGATGCGCCAAATCTTGGAAAAAACCCGTGAAAGGAGAATCGACACACACCACCTCTTCGTCGATTTCAAAGCTGCTTTCGACAGCACGAAAAGGAGCTGCCTTTATGTCGCTATGTCTGAATTTGGTATCCCCGCAAAAACTAATACGGCTGTGTAAACTGACGTTGAGCAACACGAAAAGCTCCGTCAGGATCGGGAAGGACATCTCCGAGCCGTTCGATACCAAACGAGGTTTCAGACAAGGCGACTCCCTACCGTGTGACTTCTTCAACCTGCTCCTGGAGAAAATAGTTCGAGCTGCAGAACTAAACAGAGAAGGTACCATCTTCTATAAGAGTGTACAGCTGCTGGCGTATGCCGACGAGATTGATATCATCGGCCTCAACACCCGCGCCGTTAGTTCTGCTTTCTCCAGGCTGGACAAGGAAGCATAGAAAATGGGTCTGGTAGTGAACGAGGGCAAAACGAAATATCTCCTGTCATCAAACAAACAGTCGTCGCACTCGCGACTTGGCACTGACGTCACTGTTGACAGTCATAACTTTGAAGTCGTAGATAATTTCGTCTATTTAGGAACCAGCATTAACACCACAAACAATGTCAGCCTGGAAATCCAACGCAGGATTGCTCTTGCCAACAGGTGCTACTTCGGACTGAGTAGGCAATTGAAAAGTAAAGTCCTCTCTCGACGAACAAAAGCTAAACTCTATAAGTCGCTCATAATTCCCGTCCTGCTATGTGGTGCAGAGGCTTGGGCGATGACAGCAACCGATGAGTAGACGTTACGAGTTTTCGAGAGAAAAATTCTGCGAAAGATTTATGGTCCTTTGCGCATTAGCCACGGCGAATATCGCATTCGATGGAACGATGAGCTGTACGAGATATACGACGACATGTCCGGATGGATGAAAACACTCCAGCTCTGAAAGTATTCGACGCAGTACCCGCCGGGGGAAGCAGAGGAAGAGGAAGACCTCCACTCCGTTGGAAGGACCAAGTGGAGAAGGACCTGGCTTCGCTTGGAATATCCAATTGGCGCCACGTAGCGAAAACAAGAAACGACTGGCGCGCTGTTGTTAACTCGGCTATAATCGCGTAAGCGGTTTCTACGCCAATTAAGAAGAAGAAGAATTATCCATATTCAGCACCAATTTGGGTGATACCAAAGAAGTCAGATGCTTCAGGTAAAAGGAAGTGGAGGATTGTTGTCGATTTTCGCAAGCTCAATAGTATTACTATCGATGATAGGTATCCCATCCCAAACATGGATGAAATTCTCGAAAAACTAAGTAGGTGTATGTATTTTTCAACAATAGACTTAGCGCAAGGCTTTCATCAAATAGAAATGGATTCGGCAGATAGGAAAGAAACAGCTTTCTCTACTCAGAGCGGACATTTTGAATTATTAAGAATGCCATTTGGGCTTAAAAATGCACCAGCCACCTTCCAGAGACTGATGAATACGGTTTTAGATGGTTTAATAGGGAGAGATTGTATGGTTTACTTAGACGACATTGTAGTATTCAGTACGTCATTACAGGAACACATAGAATCTCTAGACAGAGTTTTTCGTAAATTAAACGAAGCAAATCTGAAAATTCAGATGGATAAAAGCGAGTTTTTCAAAAGAGAAACCGAATTTCTTGGTCATATCATAACGCCAGAAGGTATTAAGCCTAACCCTAATAAATTTAAAGCAATTTTAAATTATCCCGTTCCTAAAACGGAAAAAGAAATAAAACAATTTCTTGGTTTGGCAGGATTTTATCGTAAATTTATTCAAAACTTTCCTGAAATAACTGAACCTTTGACTAACTAACTAACCACAATGACGAAAGTCTTTTTTAATAACCTAATTGTAATTAAATACAAAGAATTAACTACAGATTATATTAAAGATATAATTAAAACCCATTTATTAAAAAATAATACAACAATTTTTATACCCAATGATACTGATTTTATACAATTTCAAAACGTTTATAAGACACTAATAACAACAAGTCGCAACAAGATTTATCGGTGTACAAAAGAATTAGAAAACATTACAGATTTTGCAAATTTTAAAAGTAAAGTACTTGAAATCCATTTAAGTGGACTTCATCAAGGTATAGAGAAGGTTGCAAAATGTTTTAAATTACAGTATTATTACCCCAATTATTTTAAGGAAATCACCAAAATAATTAACGAATGTGAACTGTGTAATCATTGTAAGAACGATCATATTTCTAACAAAATGCCATTCAAAATTACACCGCCAATTTACAAAATAAGAGAAAAATATGTTATAGATTTTTGGAAATGGAATAATGAATATTATTTAACATGTATCGATTTATACTATTAGTTTGCTATGATAGAAAAAGTTAAAGCATTGAACTGGCTGGAATCCAAAAAAGCATTGCTAAAAATTTTTAATTGTATGGGTCCTCCAAAAACTTTAAAAATCGACCAAGACCAATGTTTAATAATATAAATATTAAACAATGGTGTAATTCATTAAATATAAAAGTAGAAGTAACCACCGGTAAAACTGGTATAGGTGACATTGAAAGACTACATAAAACTTTGAATGAAAAACTTAGAAAAATCAACACTTCAGGTGATAAAGAGCTAAAATATTTAGAAATTGAACAAACACTTTTCACTTATAATTGTTCACTCTACTACTAATGAAGTTCCATATACAATCTTTTTTAATAAAGAGTCACCAAAACAAGACCCTCAAATTATTAAAGAAAAAATAATAAATAATGTAAATAAAAACCGTCAAGAAAAAGATATTGACACAAACTTTGTAAACGCAGAAGTTTCGAAGAAGCGATTAGATAAACTTAGTAATCCATACAAAAAAGTTAGTCTTATTAAAACTGAAGAAGACG
This sequence comes from Bactrocera neohumeralis, assembly GCF_024586455.1. Taxonomy (NCBI): domain Eukaryota; kingdom Metazoa; phylum Arthropoda; class Insecta; order Diptera; family Tephritidae; genus Bactrocera; species Bactrocera neohumeralis. Next base: position 25,007,789 of record NW_026089624.1, on the reverse strand, counting down.
GCGAACATCATATTGTAAAGTTTAAAAGTCAAAATGTAAGAAAATATAAAAACCAATTTAAAAGAAAAAAGAAAACTAACTAAAACTAAATCTAAGAATTGAAAATTATATGTTATCAATCTTATCATTCCTTTGTACTTATTCATTATCACTTAATCATTTTTATATGCTTAAAACATCTTTAAATATTGTAAGAATTCTATTTAAAAACTTTAACTTGTAAACAAAGAAAAATTGCAATGAGGACTTTGCATTCTTTTAAGATGGGAGGAGTGACATATCCTAATGTTTCATTGGAGACTTTTGCCAGCAAAAGCATTGAATGCAACATTGCCAACATGCTTCAATTCAGCATTTTCGCCATTGAAAGCGGTCCCGCACATTAAGCGGCACCATTTGTAAAATCGTTTTTGTCACGCCACACTCTGATTTCATCATCCCACTCGAAAGGTCATAAATGTTGGTTTTCACTAAAAGTGTTGTTTAATATAATTTAAAGCTATTCAAATAAAACCTATTCTTGCTAATAAAAAATATTACTCGGATGTGCATATATTTACCAGAATGGGGTCCCAATTGTCTGTGGTAATATTCTGTGTCGCTAGAACCGACAAGCAATTAGAGACAGTGGATTGAAGTTTTATAAATTCTTCACTTGTTTCCGTCTGAAATTTTGGTAAATTCATTAATATTGAGACTTGTTTGTCGACTAATATTCTTTCGTTCTCGTACCGAGCTTTTAGACCTTCCCAAGCATAATTGAAATTTTGGTCATTAAGAGCGAACTGTTTGATTATTACGCCTGCTTGACCTTTTGTTTTGTATCGGAGGTGATACAATTTTTGCGCTTGTGATAATTTTGGATGGCTTATGTACACGGCTGTAAACATGTCCCGGAAGGGCGGTCATTGTTCATAACCACCATGAAAAATTTCACTGTCACATGCGGGCACCTTGAGGTGGATACCTGAACTCGCCTCCTGGCTTTGGCAGCTTTACTCTCGGTTGTGGAGTAGTTGGAATTGCTTTAATTAACTTCAATTGATCGGAGATAATAGCTTTCGTCTCTTCGTACTGGTCTAAGCAGTTATCATATTTGGAGTATGCTGAAGATTTGAAATTTTCAGGTAGATCTGATTCGTCAGATTCTACAATTGCTTCATACGCAGCTTGGAGACGTGTCCAGAAATTGCCCAGATTTTCTTTTTTGATTTCTAATACCGATTCAGAATGGTCTTGAATCGGTGAAAATGAAAATCGAGTGCAGTATCGAATTAGACTGTCACTCTCAGCAATGAACTTAGTATATGAAATATCATTCAGATTTTTTTTTGCTTTGTAGCACCTTGCTTTGAGCGTGTAGCGTCAGCAGGTGTACATGGGCTCTTGTCTTCTGAAACCATTTTTTGTACTTTTAGGTATTGAATCGATTTAGATTCCTTAGAATCTCAGTTCATTTAGATAACATGATAAAATTGAAAATATGAGAAAAAAATTCTCTCAATGTACTTCTGATAATAATAAGTACGTGTGAAATCTTTAAGGTAAAAAGTTTTTATTTTTGTTGCATACGCAATGTATCAAATAACGAACGCGTATTTCGTTTTCCTTATTCCCGGTGCTTATGTATTTAGCTATTAGTTTGTTTTTTCGTACTCGTTAGTAAATACTTGCGTTTACGAGCGATAATTCAAACAGGAGAAAAAGGTTGATGACTTTTGTATATGAGTCTGCACGATATGTGCGTGCAGTGGCGTAGCTACAACTTCGGGCGCCCGGGGCCAAGGAAAGATATAAGCCAAAAGATATAAGACAAATTCAAAGACTGAAGAGTATTCGAGTAAAAATTTATATTTTTCACTAGCTGACCCCGCAGCCGTTGCCCTGCGTGAAATTATGTGTTTTGAAATGAAAAAAAGTTGAAATTATATTCTGTCGAAAATGATTTATTTACGATTTTTCTACATTTTTTTATGTAGCGCAACTTAATAAACATAACCTTTTGATTTCTGTTCTGGTGCGTAAATATATAGAGAAGATGGGTTTCCAACTCGTCAACACACCACATATATCTGGCCGTGTGAAAAACATAGCATTTCCCGATTTCCTTGTGTCCTGTTGATTGTCAACGCAAGGGAAATTTTCCCTGGAAATTGAATACGTTGGAACTGAAATGGCTGTCCCTTGTATTCGATAACTACGTCATAATCATTCGGGTTCCATTACACAGTTTCGGCGCATGAAGATTGTGAAACATAATAATGACAGATCCAACTTTAAGACGCAAATGATGCTGGGGCAGGCTTGGAATGGTATTTGGAAATTCCACTGGATAATTTACGGTTTCGTCTTCCTTGTCAAGACGATCGATCGATTTATATGAGCGCAAACCTCCCGGAACTTGACTTTGAATCTTCCAGTTTAAATCACTAACATCGGTAATTTTGGCAGCTAAAATTGCTCGTGCACTCAAGCTATCGCAGTTACGATAATTTGGCCAATGTTCGGATAAACATTCGTGATGAGTTCATCTTCCGTTGAAGTGAATTGACAAAAGGGAGGTGAAATTGATATCAAACCACTGGAAGTATCAACCGAAATTTGCCCATTTCCAATACTTAGCGAATACAATGTAAAATGTCATCGGCAATGTCATTTTTTCGTATCCCATAATTAACGCGAATTTAAAGGCGGATATGTCGAAATGATCTTCGCGAAAAGTATGCGAACTTCAGTGGCATGCGAAGTACTATCGCATTGTCCTTCGTCTGTTTCCAGTGATTATCATGTTCCAGCAAATGCTACTGCTGGCATGCTTCTCAAAATGTTGCACACACTGTACCATTCATAATACGCAATGACTTAAATGAAGTTGAACCGCGAGACGCAAAACAGTCGGGAAACTTTCATGATTTGCAAAAGTAAATATCCTACAAAGCGCTTTATTGCAGTTCACATATCGACCCATTTGATACTGATGATCTCATATCGTTCAAGGCCAATAACCGCTATGTTGCTTTCTTTGGTGACGTACTTGCAAACGTATTTGATCGATTACACCAATCTGCAATATTCAACATTGACATGAGTTTTGAATGTGAATTAAACAAAAGGGGCGAATATGGTACGACCCATGTGTTGTCAACTTCGATGTGTTGTTAACGTCGATATTCACGCCTCTAAATGCTAAATGTTCTGCCATTGTCGTCTGGTGAGTGACGCCGATACAGTTAATATCCATCATTTCCCATTCCCGTTTCCGAAAGAAAAGCACATGAGTAGTGTTTCGTGCATTTATTGTCAAACATACAAACCAAAGTGGGATTGTAAGGTTCGAAAGGTCCATGAATCATATTGGTTTTCACCACTTCGTATAATTCTGGATCTATCTCTGAATCAGGAACTTCCGCTGAAATGATTTCATCAATTTGATCTGGTGTAATCACCATCCGCATCCAAAGAAGAATGTGTGCGTGCGGCAACCTCTTTTTTGCTACTCAGCAGAACACATTCAGCATCTAACAGCATCATATATACCATAGGTTGCTTCAAGATAAAGATCATCAAACATCGCAGCTATTGTTTAAAAATTCGTGCTGTGATATCGTTACGATCGCTAGCTGATTGACCGCGATCCATAATTCCGCACGTATGTCATCGCATTTTGGAAGTATTTCTTGCCTTTCTTTGGGCTGCCATACGTTGATGGCAAAAAGAACGCCGACCAATATTAGCGCCACCTCTTCGTGGCTTCGTAACAAATTTCAATCTGTAATTGATCACATCGTCTCAAACATACATAAAGTTTTCACTGAATAATTTTCAATAATTTTTCCTTTGGATAGCCGGAATAAAAAAGTAAGCGACCGCAATTGAACGATTCAAATAATTTACAAATCAAAATATTGAAAAACAAAACAAACAAAAATTGAAAAAAAATGTGCATGGAAAATGCTCCTTTTTGGAATTGTCCAATTTTCCGACTTCTCCTCATGAAAAATATAAGGTATTTTGTTTCTAAACCTTTCCCGATCCATAACAAACAACCTTTAAAAATTTCATTAAAATTGGTTCAACCGTTCTCTTAGTGTTACTAACAAACAAACATTCATATTTATTGTAACGTTTGTATGGGGAAAAGAAAAGGGCTGTTTTTAGGGGTTTTCCGGAAACTATTCGAATTTTTCTCGCCGTAAAAACCATCCTTGAACTTCAACAAACATTTAAGAAAAAAGAATTGGCCAAATTGGTCCAGGCGTTATTGAGTTATGCGCGTACATACATTTTTGGTATTCATTTTTATTTATATAGATTGTTATTCAGATTATTACATTGTGAGTGTACAACTCTTTATCTTTTATAATAAATTTTGTAAAAAAAATCGTTGAAGTATTTTTTTGAATATTAAAAAACAGCGAAGATCGTTTTGCCGTCCCAAGACGTTGCCCCTGGGGCGGCGGTTTTTTTTGTTTTTAATTAGGAAATTTTAAATTTTTTAATAAATTAAATTTTCGCATTTACCGCTTTATTTTTTCGAAATATTGTAAGTATTTTCGATAAGTTATGAAATTTTAATTTAATTTTGTACCCTATGTACGTTGTATATACCGGCATAGACAAATTGTATGCCGTATGCATGTGTGTATATTATTTGCCGTACGGATAACGCGGGAATAGAAAATCGGTGAAGTGCAGGTATGCACTTTTAGTAAATTTGTAATATTTTAACAATGCTGTTTATATGTACATATGTATGTACAATGTACATGTACATGTGGGTGTATGTTGCATTAATTTTGCTTTCCACTTTTTTTAGTTTTGTAATATAGGTATGTACGTAAGTGGTGACTATTGTGCATATATGTATGTATGTTTGGTTTTGTTATTATTCTTTTCTCTTTTAATTTTCGCAATTGCCCTAGCTTACTTTTTGCGCAATCCTGCTTATACTGTTGAGTATACTGAGGGGTATTGCCGGAAAATGTTGTGTTTGAGTACACAAATGTAAGCATAACTAGGCCTTTTATCAGATATATACATATATGCCAGTATATATATAATTATATATAATACTATATACTGTTCATACATATATTTGGATGTACATAAGTAGTGTACCAAACTGTTTTCGGTTTCCTGGAAATCAACAGTTTGGTAGCAACCGTTCTATTAAAATTAACAGGATCGTATACAGTTTTTAGAAAGATAAACTGTAACTTTCAACATACATATATGCAAATAAGTGCAAAATTTTTTTAAAATAATAAATGGAGTCGATACACTCACTTTGTGCCGCTTCAAGGGTCTTTGAGGGCTTTATATACGGTTAAGATATGGGGGTAGCTTATGCCACTGCGCCGAATTTGTTTCCTCTCCGTTTCATTTCCTCTTGGTTGCTTGTCCCGCAGGTTTAAATTTCCCCTCGTTGGCTGGCTTTCCTCCGTTGGTTGGCTTTTCTAGTTTTATTATTATTATTACTATTAATTTTTTTTGTGTTTTTAATTTTTTGTTTCACGTTTCTTATGGTTTTTCACAAGAATATTAAATTTTTATAAATACGTATATGTTAAGCTTCGCGCCCGTGTGGATGTTTTTTTTTTTATAAATAATATTTCGCGCTCGGTTTTCGGTATTTTTTTTTTTGGTTTTTGGTTTTTAGCACTGTCTTGTATGCATGTGTATATTTATATGTGTGTTGTACTTTTTTTTATAACTGCACACACGGTTTACCTTTTTTTGTTTTATTATTGTAATTTTTTTTTATTTTGATTTGGGAATAACATCACGGAACCGTTTCGTGTCCGTTTTTCAAACTGTTTTTTGATATATATGTACATATGTATATGTCACCGCACCTTTTTTATATTTATTATTTTTTCTTGAAAAAAAAAATTTTTTTTTGTGTATGTAAGTTAGCACCCCATACATTCAAAAAGTATCATATGATGCATTAATATCATATGATACAAAGTAATATAATATGACACCACTAAATCGCTGAGAGTGCGACACGTGTAGTGGCAACATGTGGGAAGCGCCGTGTCAGCGAAGTGCCAACCTGTGGGAAGCGCAGCGTCAGCAAACTCCGTACCCGTTGCAGCGGCGAACATAGGTCTAGAGTTAAGTATAATTAATTGTAAATTTTAGTTCTTAAGCGGAATTCAATAATGGAGGATAGCTCCCAGAAAACATTTTTTTTAGTAAAAGTAGTAATAGCCTGAAAACCCAAAAGTAAGGCTACGCGAGTGGCGAACGGTAGTGATTGTGAATAGAAAAGGAAAAAAGCCTGAAAATAAAAAGTAAGGCTACGGGAAAATACAATAAATACTGTGATGACAAGCGGCTACAACGCACAACGCGGGATTTTTAAACGCCGAGGGATCGCAGTACTGGTAAAGAAAAGGGACAACCCCGGAGCGCATCATAACATCCTATGGAAAGCTGGAAACACCTAATGTAAGATTTATAAAATTTTATATTTTAAGACTATTATAAAGAATACGGAATTTGAATTGAAAGAAAATAATTATCCGACACAAAAAAGGAAAAAAGAAATTGTAAAGAATTTTATTATTATAAAGAATACGAAATTTGAATTGAAAGAAATTAATTATCCGACACAAAAAAGGGAAAAAAGCTTTAAATTAAAGTAAGCCTTACAAAAAAATTCCAATATTGTCAAAGAAAGTACTATTACAAAGGAACTTTTTTTAAAAACTAATTAACTTAAAAGAAAAGATTATTATAATGCCAGACACAGCCGAAGTACTAATTGAACAATTAAACCAAATGAGGATAGACTATGGGCAAACCACCCATCCTACAAATCCTTCCAACCATCCTTTAAACCCTCCCACCCCTAACCCAACTTCCATAACGACAATAGTTCGAAAAGTACTCAAACGAATTAGTGCTCAGAATATAACTGACTTTACCGAACCCGACCACAGTGTGACACTGAACGCGAACAACATAAACGAACTAGATAAAATTCCGGACATGGTTAAATGCCTTAGAGAATTTTCAGGACGACCAGGTGAATTTAACTCCTGGAGGAAGAGCGTAGACAGAATTTTTATAGCTTATGAGGGAGTCAAGAATACTCCTAAATACTTCGCGATACTCCATACGATCAGGCATAAAATAATTGGCGATGCCGACACCGCATTAGAATCGTACAATACTCCACTCGATTTTAGTCAAATTCGAAAATGCCTTATGATGCATTATTCGGATAAAAGGGACATAGGTACCCTCGAATACCAGATGACCACTCTGGTCCAACGCTACGACGACATACCGACCTTCTACCAAAAAGTTTACCAACACCTTTCACTTATATTAGACAAAATTTCATGTCTCGAGTTAAGAGACGAATCCATACGGAATATGACAAACTCATATAGGGACAAAGCCCTTAACACATTTATTAGAGGACTAAATGGCGAGTTACCTCGTCTTCTCAGCATGAGAGAACCGACAACCTTGCCCCAAGCACTATATTTATGTCAAAAACTTGACAACATGACAAATAGAATAAATCGTGCGAACAATACACACAAACCCAATATCCAACCACCACCACGACCTCCCCGAAATAACAATTTTAATAATTTCAATAACAACTTTAATAATTTCAATAACAACAGAGCTTTTTACCCCGAATTAACGTATTCCCATTCCCCCAAGACAAAATTTTGACCAACAGGCATTCGGTCGCCAAACAAACCGATATCCCCAACATTCGCCCAATCTATATGCAAAATAACCAAGGATTCATGCCGAGGTTCAACATTTACCCGAACAACCCCCATATTACTAGAGAAAATTCTTCTTTTAATAACAGACCGAACCTACCACGTAAACCACCGACCCCAATGGAAGTAGACCAGTCCATACGGTCAAGACAAATTAATTATCAAAATAGGCCCAATATATTCCAGGAAAATCGACCACCGAAACGTCCTATTTCCGCACAACTGACTCACTCTCCAAGCAAAATACAAAGGAATTTTTTTACTAACGCAGTCGAATTAGACCCGAACGGGATATACGATGACAATTCCCATAGCAATTAAAAAAAATGAGCCTGAACCGGATACTATTAATTTTTTAGATTAGCGCCGTCTTCGCTGCCTTATTAGGAATTTAGAACCAGGCGCGGAGGCACATTAGATTTTCACATTGATACCGGATCCAATAAGAATTACATCCAGCCTACTAGAATTAGGAATCCAATTCAGAACGAAAAGCCCTTTACAGTAAAATCAGTTGCCGGGACAATCGAAATTACCCACCACACCTCTGTCGATATTTTTGGACCAACAGTAGGGAAAATAAAATTTTTATATTACCAACTTTAAGGTCGTTCCACGGCATAGTAGGCAACGACACACTTAAAGAATTAAAAGCAATTATTCATACCGATAAAAATTTAATGACGATTTGTCAAAGTATAAATATAATGTTAAAGCAAAGAATATCACACGAAGTGAATAATGTGGCAATCAATATTCCACATCTCTCTTTACAACAACAAAACAAAGTTAATAATATTATTGATAAATGGCCTGATGAAAACCTCACCTACACCACTCTCGTAAAAGGTGAAATCCGGACAAGAACCGAAACCCCTGTCTACTCCAAGCCATACCCGTATCCGATGGCATTAAAATACGAAATCGAACGCCAAATCGAAGAACTCCTAGATAACGGAATAATAAGGAGATCGAAATCTCCGTATAACTCCCCAATATGGATAGTTAACAAAAAGTCAGATGCCTCTGGCGAAAAAAAGTATAGGATGGTTGTTGATTATCGTAAACTTAATTCAGTTACGATTCCCGATAAATATCCAATACCAGAAATTAACGAAGTCCTTGCAAATCTGGGAAACAATAAACTATTTACTGTTATTGACTTAAAAGTGGGTTCCATCAGATTCCACTTCGAGAGTCAGACATTGAAAAAAAACGCATTTTCCGTAAACAACGGAAAATATGAATTCCTCCGCTTACCCTTTGGTCTAAAAAATGCTCCGGCCACTTTTAAAAGAGCACTAGACGATATCCTACGACAACATATAGGAGTAAGAAGCTACGTTTACATTGACGATGTAATTATATTTAGCAAAAACGAAGAAGAGCATTTTAAAAATATAGAGTTAGTATTTCAAACCTTAGAAAATGCAAATATGAAGATCCAATTAGACAAATGCACATTTGCTAAAGAGGAAGTAGAATTTTTCGGATATGTAATCAGTTCAAATGGGATAAAAACCAACCCCGAAAAAGTAGAAGCGGTAGCTAAATTTCCTGTTCCACAAACTCAAAGAATTAAGATCCTTCCTAGGTATGTCAGGTTATTACCGAAGTTTTGTCCAGGATTACGCAAAAGTAGCTACACCATTAACAGCACTATTAAGAGGAGAAGCCGGTCATGTCTCCAAACGGAACTCGACGAGTCCTTAGAAGCATTTAATAAAATAAAAAATACTTTAGTATCCAAGGATATAGTTTTAGCGCACCCAAATTTCGATAAAGATTTTGAACTAACGACCGACACCTCAGATTTCGCATTAGGTGCCGTGCTATCGCAAGACGGTAGACCAATTACTTTCATATCGAGAACTTTAAGTAAAGCCGAAGAACATTATGCTACCAATGAGAAAGAAATGCTTGGTATAATATGGTCACTGAATTCACTTAGAAATTACCTCTACGGTTCAAAAAAAGTTAAAATTATAACCGATCATCAACCTCTTACTTATGTCTTAAGCCATAAGAATACTAATAGTAAAATGAAGCGATGGAAAGCCATTTTAGAAGAATATAACTATGAACTAAATTACAAACCTGGTAAAACAAATGTAGTTCCACACGCCCTTTCAAGGATACCAATACAAATAAATTCACACACACCTACGATTCATAGCGATGAAAGCTCAAGTCACAATTTAATCCCTTGTACAGAAGTTCCAATTAATGTTTTCAAAAACCAAATTTTTTTCCAGATCGATGAAATATCTTCATATCAATTTAAAATAATTTTTCCAACAGTTCATAGACATATATTTCCAGAACCAGAGTACAACGAACAGCTATTGATTTCTTACATGAAACGATACCTTAACCCATCTGTTATAAATGGAATTCATACAGAAGAAAGGATAATGGGTATGATGAAAAATATCTATCCTTTTCATTTTAGTAACATTTAAAACCGATATACCCCAAAATTAGTTGAAGATATTAGTAACGAACAAGAACAGGAGAACGTCATATTAAAAGAACATTTAAGAGCACATGGGAATGCCACTGAAAATAAAACACATATTCTCGAAACAAAATATTTTCCAGGTATGTTAAATAAAATAAAACGAATAATAGCCAACTGCACCGTTTGTAAAGAAAATAAATACGAGAGGCATCCCAATCAACCGAAAATTGCAGAAACTCCATTACCAACATATCCAGGACACACAGTCCATATAGATATATTTTTAACAGAGGGAAAAATAGTCACGACAGCTTTAGATAAATTTACAAAATACGTAATAACAAAAAGCCTAAATAGCAGAGCAATAGAAGACGTCAGAAAACCTTTAAGAGATATTATATTTTTCTTCGGAGTACCAAAATTAATAGTTATCGACAATGAGCCATTTTTAAACTCAGCCTCTTTAAAATTTATGATGAAAGCCGAATTAGGAATAGAAGTTTACACTACTCCTCCATACAAAAGCCAAGCTAACGGACAAGTGGAAAGGTTCCACTCTACATTAATCGAAATAATGCATTGCATAAAACAAACCGGTGGACACAGAAATTTTGAAGAACTTTTAGAAAGAGCAGTATCTGAGTATAATCATTCAGTTCATTCCACAACACTTAAAAGACCAGTAGACTTATTTTTTCATAGAAATGTTACATTTGTCCCCGAGGACATAGAAAGAACTAGACAAAGCAATTTAGAAAAATTAGCCGAGAAACAAAGAAAGGATATCGAATACCATAATAAAAATAAGAAGGAAATAAAATCATATCTACCAGGACAAATAATATTTGTTAAGAAAAATAGGAGATTAGGAACTAAGTTAAGTAAACCCTACAGTAAGGAAATAGTTAAGGAAGATAGAAATAGTACCGTGTTAACCGAAAAAGGACAAATAATTCACAAAGATAGAATACGTAACTAAATATGTACGATATTTTTTTCAGGATATTACTACCGCTATGCCTGGCGGAAGTACAGATCCTCGACTACTCAAACTCCCAATTAATAACAATAGAAAAGGGAACGGCTAGACTACAAACAGGAACATTTAGGATAATACATGAAATAGACATAGAAACATATACGGACACACTTGACCACATAGAAGCGACTGTTACAACTGAAACTATCCGCAAAAACCCTAATTACCCCTTCATATCTCACTTGATAACACAGATAAGAGCCCAACTTAACAATCTCAAAGTAGAACAAAAAATAAAAAGGTCATTAAATTTCCTGGGTAGCGCATGGAAATGGATTGCAGGAGGTCCAGACCATGAAGACTACGAAATAATTTCAAATAAAATAAATAATGTCTTAGAAAATAACAATAATCAGGTATTAATTAACAAACTTACAATTGGCAAAATTAGCGAGATACCAAATGTTACAAATAATATAATTAAAACCATGCAAAATGAAAAAAGTTTAGAAATTGAAGCATTTTTACAGCTAAAATATAAATTAGAAATAATAAAGGAAGAAATTTTAAATATTGCATACGCAATACATTGGCCAAAAGCCAACATAATAAATTCTTTTATTTTATCAAATGAAGAAATAAATATTGTGAAAGAAGTAATAGACAATGACATTATTCCATATGTAAATTTAGACAAAGCACTCGAATTTTCCGAAACAAAAATTGCAACAAATGGCAAAATTATAATTAATATTGTTAGCCTCCCAACCGTAGATAACCAAAATTGTGAAACATTAGATATTAGAGCAGTAAAAAATAACGGGAGAATTGATAAGATAAATTTTAATACAATATTAAACTGCGAAAAGGGAATTTATGGAATAGAAAATTATTGTAAGAAATACAATTCCCTACAAATATGCTTAAGCAATAATGTAGTAGATTTAAGTAATGATACTTGTATAATTAATCTTTTAAAAAGTCGTTTGCCAAACTGCACGGAGGTCAACAACCAGCATATCCCAACTATAGAGGAAATGGGACCTGGAATTTTACTTTTAAATAAATACAACGGAGAAATTTTAATAAACAACGAATCTACATTTCTAAACGGGACCTTCATCATTTTGTATACCAATGTAACCATTGCTATCAACGGGAAAAAGTTCTATAGCGAAGAAAGAACAGCAAGTAAACCACTACCAGCCATCCTACAACCGTCATCCGCACCACTCAAGATAGAAGAATTCCTCTCGCTGGAGATGGTGAAACATCAACAATACAAAGGAAGTAAGTCTGTTAGAAGCAGCAAACAGAGTCAAATACGGAACCAGCATCACTCTAATCGTCATTTTAATCATCATCGCCTTAATTTTCGGGAAGAATCTTCTGATGAAACAAAAAGAAGATGAACCCAATAAACTGCCACAACCGGCAATAGAAGGACTCAATCAAATTTTCAATACACCCAAGATTCAAACGAGGACGTTTGAATTTCAAGGGGGGACTAGTTAGCACCCCATACATTCAAAAAGTATCATATGATGCATTAATATCATATGATACGAAGTAAAATAATATGACACCACTAAATCGCATTCAGCGATTTTATCGCAATTTTCGACGACAGGCCTTCCGGAGCGTGGCGCATCTTCGACCACCTCTACACCAGAACGAAAACGTTGAAACCATCGTTGTGTGGTGGAAGTGGAAACTGTATCGGGTCCATAAAGTGCACAAATTTTATTGGCGGCTTGAGATGCATTTTTGCCTTTATCGTAGTAGTACTGTACAATATGCCGTATTTTCTTTTTATTTTGCTCCAAGTTTGCTACGCTATAACTCACGAACGACTAAAAAGAAACGACAATCAATCAAACACGTGTGAGCTTTCCAAAAAGGTATAGCATGACCCGATGCGACGAATAAAACTAGAACTACGCGCTTTCAGCGCCAACTAACGAAAATACCGCAAGACTTTTTTGACAACCTATTATATTTTTTGTATATATTTGTATATTTTATTCCACTTTCAGATAATTTTGCCGCTTGAATATCTTTTTTTTCCAAATAGTGCCTTTCTTAGCGGCTCGTGGGACCAATGTTTAAAGTAGCATTGTTTAAGTAGATGGCCACTTCACTTTTGTCTTTAACTAAAACACCCGGTTAACTTGTAAGGGTAATTCAATATGGATTTACTTAGATTTTTTAATTTCTTTACAAAAGAGGATATTGAGGTTCAAGTTACTTTTAATTATTTTTTTCAATACGAACAATATTGCGGAACTACGGTAATCTACAGTTAATTTCAATTCGATCTTTTAATGTAAAACAATGTGTGGAACTACGCTGACATATGACGATCGAAACGGCGAGAGGATCACAGCGGCTACGTGCTTCGAGGACTGACCAAACGAAACTGATCAAACTTTGAAGTTGATCCTTTTGACCAGTGTGGTATGTGTTTGCGTGTGTGGATGTCCTCTCGCGTGTGGGTGGGGGGGGGGGGGGTTGGCTTATCTCATTTAGCCAAAACATAAAGAGCGCAGTTTCCTAAGACAAAACCAAACAACAAAGTGCAGTGAAAAAAATTACCCATAAATTACATATGTATATATATATATATATATATGACATATATACATACATGAGGTGACAAAAAATGCGGTAGAAAAAACAGTAAGAATACTTAAATAACGGGTTATAACTAAAAATCTGCACTAATTTGAATGGCTTGCAATTTTGTTATTTTTAGTTTTCAAATGCTAATATTACGCAATTAGCGAACTGATTGCATCGTCTTTTTGACATGTAATTTGTAACAGCTTACAAGTTCAATTAGTGCTTAAAATGGCTTCTAAGCAGCAACACCTCCGCGACCGCGTTGTACATTTTTATAAAAACATGAAACCGCTGGAAAAAAATTTACGTGTGCGCATTTCACTGCGGAAGGCGTCTCCAGAAGGACGATATACTCAATATTAAGTACTCTAAAAATAGAAAGGCAACCGGGTTCTGGGAGAAAGCCGACTATTATGACGCCCCAAAACATTCGGAAGCTGAAGACAGTATTTAACAATAAGGATTGCATAAGTCAAACCAAAGCCGCACGAAAATTCGAATGGTCACAGCCATATGTATATCTGCAAAACGTTAAATAGACTTCACATTAAAACCAGAAAAAAGCAGCGTTGTCCAAGGTACACCGAAGAGCAGATAAGTCAAGTTAAATCACAATGTCAGTGGATGTGCAAGAATTTGAGTGGAAAATCATTCATTTTTGATGATGAGAGCTACTTTTCACTCAGCGGGCCGCAAATGCCAGGCAACGATGTTTATTACACAGACGATATTTCTATAATGCCTCACGAGATAAAGTACAAATTAAAAAAAAAAAAATTGAGTCCAAAGTTATGCTCTACATAGCAGTTTCTCATAAGGGTATTCTGAGCCATTCTTTAAGCCAAATGAACTGGCAATAAATCATGACACGTACATAAATCAATGTTTGGACAAAATTTTGGTTCCTTTCATACATAAACACCATAAAAACGATGAAATCGTATTCTGGCCAGACAAAGCCTCTTCTCATTATGCAAATGCGACATTGGAGTTCTTGGTCAACAAAAACATCATCACTTTGTGCCTAAAGAAAAGAATCCGACAAACTTACCACAATGCCGACCGATTGAGGATTTTTTTGGAGAAATCAAAGCTTTATTGTACAAAAATGGTTGGAAGGCTGAAAATTTGAAGCAGCTGACACGCTGCATCCGGAAGTGCCTTAAGGAAGTTGATACTAACGGTGTACAACGTGCTTGCTCATGTATCCTGACCAAACTAAGACGGGTTGCTGACAATGGACCGTATTTTGAAGTACATTAATTTTTCGTTTTTAAAATAATAATATATAAGTAAAATTTTAATATTAGTTTATTGGATTTAATTTTAATTTATTAACAAATTTAAATATTACAATACTTAGTAAATTAATACATCACATTTCAATGTTTGCTTAATGACTGCTACAGAAGGTCATCTCGATTATTTCACTTCTAACGTATAAGAGCGTATTGAGATTAATTTATTGTTTGAGTGAGTGTAGCAATGTCACTCCTCCCATCTTAAAATATTGCAATGTCCTCATTGCAGTTTTTGGTTTTTATTATTTACAAAATAAGTAGAATTAAAATGTTAACAGGTTCATAGAATGCTTAATAATATTAGTAAATGCTTTAACCCATTTGGTTTGTTTTTTGTTTTGTACGAAATATTTAATATTTGCAAACTAAAACTAAATTATAAACATAAATCAGTTAGACATATTTTTTTCTTCTTTTAAATTGGCTTTTGTATTTTCTTACTTTTTTGTTTTTAAACTTTACTACATGATGTTCCCCATCAGACTCGGTTTGAACAAGTCTTACTCTTTTATAAGGGTTACTAATTTTATCTAATCTTTTCCTAGAGGCTTCGGCGCTAACAAAATTCGTATCTATTTCTTTTTCTTGTCGGTTTTGATTTATGTTATTTATTCTTCGTTCTTTAATTAATTGGGGATTTTTTTTTGGGTGTTTTCGATTAAAAAATATGTTATAGGGACTTTCACGTGTAGTGGAATGAGAAATAACATGATTGTAGGTAAATAATGCTTTTTCAATTTGAAGGTATTTCAACTCTTTATCCCCAGAGCTACAAATAATTCTCAATTTTTCATTTATCGTTTTATGAAACCGCTCAGTGTCACCAATACCAGTTTTCCCACTTGTTACTTCGACTGATATGTTCAATTGTTGACACCACTGCTTTATGCTAACATTATTGATACCTTGGTCCTGGTCTATTTTTAATGTTTTCGGAGGTCCCATAAAATTAAAAATCTTTAGGAGGGCTTTCTTAGTTTCTAACCAATTTAAAGCAGATACTTTTTCAGCTGCAGCAAATTTAGAAAACAAATCAATACATGTTAAATAATTTTCATCATCCCATTTCCAAAAGTCTACTACAAACTTTTCTCGAGTCTCATACACAGGAGGCGTAACTTTAAATGGTAATTTGTTCGAAATGTGGTCGTTTTTGCAATGGTTCCATAACTCACATTCATTAATTATTTTAGTTATCTCCTTAACGTAATTAGGGTGGTAATATTTTTGCTTGAAGCAATTTGCAACTTTTTCGATTCCCTGATGCAGTCCTTCGAGGTGAATTTCTATTACTTTAGATTTGAAGGCCGAATAATCTTCAATATTTTCTAATTCCTTCATGGTTCGGTAATTTTTAAAACTGTTTGAAGTGATCAGTCTATTATAAATGTTTTGAAATTGTATAAAGTCGTCGTCATCTGTCATAAGTATTGTTGTATTTTTGTTTAATAAATACGTTTTAATTATGTCCTTTATAAACTCAGTTGTTAGTTCCGTATAAGTTATAGTAGTAAGATTGTTAGAAAATATTTTGCATGTGTTTGTACAATTTTTGTTAGATCTTATTAGTTTAAGTTGGTTTTTGAATACGTTCAATGGCCTTTCGGCAATTCTAATAAACTCACCGGAGTCTTCGTCAGCGGAATGGACTGTGGCTACATTCGAAGCAGTTACTTCATTAACGTTACATTCTTCAATTTTAACGCGAGATAGTGCATCGGCAACATGATTTTCTTTACCAGGAATGTATTTGATATCAAAATCGTATTCATTCAACCTAATCTTCCACCGTTGCAGTTTTGCATTTGGCTCTTTTAAATTATGTAACCATTGCAGAGGGCGATGATCGCTATTTATTAAGAATTTTCTGCCATATAAATACGGTCTAAAGTACTTCGTAGCCCATACCATTGCCAAGAGCTCTTTTTCTTTTGCCGAATCATTCAACTCATGTTCATTAAGTGTACGGCTGGCGAAACAGATCGGATGTCCATTTTGGCTTAACACTGCTCCTAATGCTACATTAGAGGCGTCTGTCGTTAACGTAAATAACTTCTCATAATTTGGATACGCCAAGATCGGCTCTTTTGTTATTAATAACTTGATAGTTTCTACGGCTCTGATAAATTCTTTATCTGAATTATTCACTTTAAGCAATTTGTTAAGGGTTTTGTTATCTTTGAAAAATTTTGAATAAATTTGCGGTAAAATCCCGCTAAACCTAAAAATTGTTTTATTTCCTTTTCCGTTTTGGGAATCGGATAATTTAAAATTGCTACGACTTTATTAGGATTTGGTTTTATGCCAGAAGGGGTAATAACATGGCCAAGAAACTCGGTTTTTTGTTTTATAAATTCACTTTTGTTCGGCTGCACTTTTAGATTCGCTTCAGCTAATCTTTGAAACACTTTATCGAGCGATTCGATGTGCTCCTGCAGAGATGTATTGAAAACTACTATATCATCTAAATAAACCATGCAATCTTTCCCAATTAGACCGTCCAAGACTGTATTCATCAGCCGTTGGAAGGTGGCTGGCGCATTTTTTAAACCGAATGGCATTCTCAAAAATACGAAGTGGCTATTTTGTGCAGAAAAGGCTGTTTTTTGTCTATCTATTGGATCCATTTCGATTTGATGGAATCCTTGCGCCAAATCAATTGTCGTGAAGTATAAACATCTACCTAACTTGTCCAGTATCTCGTCCATGTTTGGAATGCGGTACTTGTCATCCACAGTAATATTATTTAACTTACGGTAATCTACAACGATTCTCCATTTGTCTTTACCTGAAGCATCTAGCTTTTTAGGTACCACCCAAATCGGTGCAGAATATAGAGAAGTACTGTGGCAAATTATTTTTTGTTCTAGCATATCTTTTATTTGTTTATTTACTTCCGCTTTATGTACTTCTGGGTACCTATAGGATTTAACGTAGATTGGATCTTCATGAATAGTTTTTATTTTGTGTTTAATTCTGTGAGTGAATGTAAGTTTCTCACCTTCCTTGTAAAATAAAGTTTTGTGTTTTTCAGTAATTTATTCAATTTTTCCGATTCTTCATTATTTAAATGGTTGAGTCTGAATGTGTCAGTAAATTTGTCATCATTGACTTTCAACTCGGTTAGTAAGTTAGTGTGCGTATAATTTTTAACTGTGTTGAAAAATTTGTATATATGTCCTTGTAAACTGAGCTGACGAAGTGTATTGTAGCCTATTAATCCGTCGTAATTATCGGAGAAATTATAAACGTAAAACGTCAATTTGTGGTTATGGTAGTTGTCGAAAACTTCTTGAATTTGTTTAAGTAATACTTTTCCTGTAACTGTTTTTAATAATATTGGTTCAACTTCAACAATTCTACTACTAAGAACTTGGGGCTTAATTAAACTAACAGAAGACCCCGTATCTATCAAAAACCTTATAAATTTATGTTCAATCTTTAATTCTATTGTTGGTAATCCTCCGAGGCTTCTAATTGAAAATTTGATGACTCAAATTCCATTGGTTGAGGAGCGCCGTATCGTCTTATTCTAGATTGATTCGAATTACTTTCATTTTGCCTTCTTATTTGTTGCGAATTTATTTTAGGTACATTATTGGCATTAAGCGCACTAAAATTATTGCTGTTAGTATAACTATTAGGACAATTCAAAGTTGCATTCATTTGTGGGTGATAAGTCCATCCATTTGGATTTGAATGATAAAAATGATTTGCGTTATTAGGTGGCAATGCATATCCTTGATAGTTAATGCCATGAGAATAGTCAAAAAATCGATTTCCATTAGACGGAGAAAAATGTTGAAACTCTTTACTATTTTCTGTATTTGAATTTACGTGAGAAGATTGAGAACTCTGGGAAATGGAATGTTTCTTTGATTATGATTTTGTTTGGTTTTGCTCAATCTTCTATCATCTTCAAATACATTATTTTCTTTCAAAATTTTTATTGCGGACTTAAGGTCAGTTACTAAATTTGCGTTTATTAATGCTGTTAAATAATTTGGCAATTCCCTTTTCAACGTCTTTAAACTGATCTGATCTAGCTCTTTGTACAAAAATGTTTTAGTGGATATATTTTAATTTTTTTCTCGCAACAAGTTTAAGGAGAGTATTATAGTTTTGTTCACATAACGGTTGTTTGTAAGTCCTAAAACTAAAAGAGTCAGATATAGGGTTATATTACCAAAGTGATCAGGGTGACAGAGAGTCGAAATCCGGATGTCTGTCATCCGTCCGTCCGTCTGTCCGTCCGTCTGTCCGTCCGTCTGTCCGTCCGTCCGTGCAAGCAGTAAAATGAGATATCTTGATGAAACTTGGTACACGTATTTCTTGGCTCGATAAGAAGGTTAAGTTCGAAGATGGGCAAAATAGTACTGCCACGCCCACAAAATGGCGGAAACCGAAAACCTATAAAGTGTCATAACTAAGCCATAAATAAAGATATTAAAGTAAAATTTGGCACAAAGGATCGCATTAGGGAGGGGCATATTTGGACGTAATTTTTTTGGAAAAGTGGGCGTGGCCCCGCCCCCTACTAAATTTTTTGTACATATCTCGGAAACAACTATAGCTATGTCAACCAAGCTCTACAGAGTCGTTTTCTTCAGGCATTTCTATATACAGTTCAAAAATGGAAGAAATCGGATAATAACCACGCCCACCTCCCATACAAAGGTTATGTTGAAAATCACTAAAAGTGCGTTAACGGACTAACAAAAAACGTCAGAAACACAAAATTTTACGGAAGAAATTGCAGAAGGAAGCTGCATCCAGGCGTTTTTTAAAAATTGAAAATGGGCGTGGCCTCGCCCACTTATGGACCAAAAACCATATCTCAGGAACTACTCTACCGATTTCAATGAAATTCGGTATATAATATTTTCTTAACACCCTGATGACATGTACAAAATATAGGTGAAATCGGTTCACAACCACGCCTTCTTCCAATATAACGCTATTTCGAATTCCATCTGATGCCTTTTCTGTATAATACGAGTACATACATTAGGAAGCAATGATGATAGCGGAATAAAATTTTACAAAAATACGGTATTTGAAAAATATGTAAATGACGAATAATGAAATCTCGATTATCACTTTATCGTGCGAGACTATAAAATCTTCGGTGACACCCGAACTTAGCCCTTCCTTACTTGTTTATAGTGCTTAAGTAATAGATATCGGTAAAGTTTTTATTTATTTTAGTAGTATTTGTTCTAAAACTCTTCGCGAATTCTTTATTGCCAAGAGTATTATTTTTCATACACTGTGAGTTTTTTCTCTTAGCTTGCTAATATTCGTATAAATCACTGGAACCATTTTTATTATTTTTTTTTGTATTTTAGTTCCTTTTCTTTCGTGTAAACTGTCACTGTTACTGGAACCGTTCTTATTAAATTTTCTTTTTGTATTTTAGATGTTTGACATTGACATTAATTTGTCCTTAAGTTACATTGACATTGGTATGATATTGAAAGACACTACACTGAACTTTACTTGACATTGAACTGCTTTACTTTGACATTGAACAATATATTGACATCCAACGGCATGACATTAGAATATAATGTTTTTTTTTTTTTTATTCAGCGCGTGTATTTATTTTTATTAACTTTGAACTATTTTTATTAACTATGATTATTATTAATTTTTTAATAGTAGGTTCGTTTAAGGATCTTTTTCGTAGATCCTACCGACTGCGCCAGTAAAATTTTAATATTAGTTTATTGGATTTAATTTTAATTTATTAACAAATTTAAATATTACAATACTTAGTAAATTAATACGTCACATTTCAATGTTTGCTTAATGACTGCTACAGAAGGTCATCTCGATTATTTCACTTCTAACGTATAAGACGTATAAGAGCGTATTGAGATTAATTTATTGTTTGAGTGAGTGTAGCAATGTCACTTATAATTATACATAGAATAGCTTACCTTTTTGTTAATAGTATATTTAAAGTTACGCTGAAATAAAATTAGTGCAGATTTTTAGTTATAACCCGTTGTAAAAAAAAAATAGAAACAAAAGAAAGAGCAGTGCATACATACATATGAAATATAAAGATTCACGGGGGGTAAAGTGACAACCACTAAAACAAATTACATCGAAAATCAAAATAAGCTGGAAAACAGTTCCAACAAAAACACACACATAACCGGGCTCAAATTTAATAAACTAACCCAAAAACAACACTCTCAAGAACCCCGTAAGCAGCTGGAAGAAGGAAAGAAGAATTGGTGACAAAAGGGGCATATATTATATATACATACATATCAAAGTGAGCGTATTAATTTCACTTCAAATTTAGTATATGCAAGTTAATACCACCAGTGGTATGTAATATGAACATATCTATTACTTTGTCATAATTATGTAACATGACACTTACGAACCATATGGTCCGCCTTAAGTGGATTGGATATGTAGTTTTTAGAATGAAAGATGAAACATTATACTTTGCCAATACGGTCCACCTTAATGATCGCAAGATGTAATTAATAGATTGTAAGATGAACCTTTCCACTTGTAACAAGTGGTCTAACTTAGGTGGATTGTAGATATACTTCTTAGAATGTAAGATTAATATTTGTATGTAGGCTTAAGCAAAATATTGTATTTAAGAAGATAAAATAAAGAAAGCGAGGCAGTTGCCCAAGAAAACTTAACCCAGTTATTAATTGGCGATCCTGCCAGGAGCAACGTAAAACTCCTGTTGGATCAAAAAAAAAAAAAAACATTTAGAAAACGCAAACAGGTATCGCGATAAAAGAAAAACAAAATCCGAAAATATAATTTTATTAAATGTATAGTATTATATCAAGTATTAGTATAAATCAAGTTAGAAAGAAAAAACTAAAAGTGCAAACAATGCGATTAATCTACTCAACCAAACTAAATCTATAGTTTGACTAAAGAAATATAATAAAAAAAAAACAATACGAAGGGAACATTTGCGTGAAAATTGTAAATTTAAAATTACGGAGTAGAAAGAGCAGAGTAAAAATAAATATAAACCTCTTCTCTCGTCAGATTAGAAAAAGAATAAAGGCAATGAAAAAAATTTATTAATTGAAAAACTTAAGGAAAGGAAATAATATTAACAAAATAAATAAAAGTAAAAATTTAAAAAAAGTATAAAACAAACAAAAAACATTAACACATAAAGAAAAATTTTGTACACAAACCCTACGGCAAAGAAACATTTCTAGTTCAATATACATCGCTAAGATTATATTATAAAAATACAAAAGCAGCAACAGCAAATAGCTAACAGCAGCCAACAACAACATTAGCAGTAGCACTAAACATAAATAGCAGTAGCGAATTTTAGAGCAGCAACTTCATTAACAACAACAACAGCTTCAACAGCAGCATCAGATGCAACAACAACAAAATAGTTGTAAGTAGCTCTTATATTCATTAATTGCATGGGAAAGAGTTTCTCTTGTATTAAGTACGAAATGTTTCCTCTGAGTATTATAAAAAAAATTATCATGCCACTCACAACTGTCCGTGTTTAAAAAAAAAGAAAACAAGATAAGCTCTTATCTCAACAAAATTCATTGTATTAGTATATGAAATATATACATATGATATTAAATTAATTCTTAAAAATTTGAAATGAAGGCTCGACCAGCCAAAAATTAAAATATTTTTGAAACCGCGATTCACTACCGCAAGGGGGACCCTCTGGTTTATAATATAAACCCCCCAGAATAAAAGAGTATCTTTTCCTAGGAAGGATTAAAACAAATATTTAAATAAAGACAGGCAACAAAATATATGTCTTTTACACATTTTTAATTCAATTTGATAGGAAATTATTACAATAGATTTATGCAAAAAGAAATTCAACCATATTTTTGTGAGTATTGCTATAAAAATTTTATGAAACTCACAAATATATACAAAAAAAAAACCGAAAAACAAGCAATATAGAAAAGAGGCGATAGTTCAATATCAAGAAATAAAGAATTTTTAAAGCGAACAAAATAATTTTACAAATTTAAAAATTACAGTCAATAATTTTACTGTAGACTATGCAGCTAGATTAATAGCTACACAAACCACAAATTTAAGAACTGAGATAGCTCAGTTGAGTAACAACTTTAACAAATGCGGCACATGTAACTGAGTATGAAACTCAAGAAATTAACGATTCCATAACATGTGACCAAAATTTAGATATATTAAAGTCTTTGCCAGAATTCTCCGGTAAATCTTATGCCAGCTAGAGAGAAGCTGCAAAAAATTCGATGAGCCTATATATTAAAGGTAGTGGAAGGTATTTTGGAGCACTAACTATCCTCCGAAATAAAATCGTAGGTAATGCCGATTATATTTTAACTAATCAGGGTCCTATGCAAAGAAACCAACCACATGTTAGGATAACAGGTATAATTGGCAGGC